>NC_036865.1:24778628-24791491 GCF_002910315.2 Salvelinus sp. IW2-2015 | reverse complement strand
AGTTCATATAAAGAAATGTAATGAATGTAAATTAAATAATTAGGTCCTAATCTATGGATTTCACATGACTGGTAGGGCACAGCCATGAGTGGGCCTGGAAGGCAATGACCCACCCACTGTCTCATACGATCCCGCAGGTGTTAAAGCCGGATGTGGAGATGCTGGGCTGGAGTGGTGTACACGTGGTCTGCCGTTGACCGTGGAGGTACTGCCCAAATTCTCTAAAATGACGTTGGAGGCGGCTCATGGTGTAGAAAGTGAACCTTTAATTTTCTGGCAACAGCTCTGGTGGACATTCCTGCAGTCAGCAGCCAATGCACGCTCCCTCAACTTGAGACATCGTGCATTGTGTTGTGTGACAAAACTGCACATTTTAAGAGTGGCCTTTTTATTGAACCTAGCACAAGTGCACCTGTCATGATCATGCTGTTTAATCAACTTCTTGTATGCACACACTTGTCAGGTTGATGGATTATCTTGCAAAGAGAAAATGTCACTAACAGGGATGTAAACAAATTTGTGCACATTTGTGAAAAAATAAGGTTTTGTGCGGGAAGAACATCTGTTGATCTTTTATTTCAGCTCATGAAACATGACCAATACTTACATTGCGTTTATATTTTTGTTCAGGAATGTTGCTTTATAACATCATGTGCAGTTTAAGCTGCAATAAAATAAGAATTTAAAATTAAAAGCATATTGAAAGTAGCTTACAAAAGTGGTTGCATCCCAAGTTCAAATTTTGTCAGTCACACATTCTGATTCAAGATGACGTCTCCCGAGTGGTTGCAGTGGTCTAAGGCACTGCCATTACATGCTAGCTGCGTCACTACAGATCCTGGTTCGTACCGGGCGTGTGTCGCAGCCAGCCGCTACCGGGAGACCCATGAGGCGGCGCACGTTTGGCCCAGCGTCGTCCGGTAGGGAGGTTTGCGCAGGCCGGGATGTCCTTGTCCCATCGCTTTAGCGAGTCCTGTGTGGCCGGCGCAGTGCACGCTGACACGGTCGCAAGTGTAAGGTGTTTTCCGATACATTGGTGCGGCTGGTTTCTGGTGAAGCGAGCATTTAGTCAAGAAGCAGTGCGGCTTGGCCGGGTCGTGTTTCGATGTGCAGGGCTCTCGACCTTCACCTCTCTCGTGTCGTATGTTTGCAGCGTTGGGACAAGACGTAACTACCAATTGGTTACCATGAAATTGGGAGAAAAAAAGGGGTAAAAAATATATACACTATCGTTCAAAAGTTTGGAAAGCCACAAGGGAGGAGAACTAAAGACATCTGTACCAGCCCAAATACCCTAATACCACATTAATTAGAGCCATAAGGGCGAAGAGTATGGAGGAGTCACTGAGTAAGAGAGCATTCCTGGAGAGTAGGCATTCTTGCCGCACCCCCCTACTTACCACTGACAGATTTTATAAAAGTGACAAAAAACACCAGCTCGATAACTAAACTATCTCTTATTGAACCATACGCACATCAACCACCTACAGAATAGAGCCTTAGGGAACTAGACATCTGATACCACCTCACTCAACCAATATACAAAATACTAGATATAAATTAAAGAAACATTCATAGAAAGACTAGACATCGACCACGCTCTCCAAATCTACCACTAAAGATTAGAGACCCAACAAGGGAGACTAACATCTACCATAGACCCACTACTTCCGACTATCAAAAATTTAGAGACGCCAACCAAGGAACTAACAATTCAGTCTACCCAGCCCTCTGAGAATTACTACCACTAACAGATTAGAAGTATAAGAGTAGAGTAACTAAATCTTAAATACGCAACCCACAACTCTTATCAGTGAAATACACCAACGAGACTTAAGACATTCTACCACCCCCACTAACCACTATCAGATTTAAGCTATAAAGAGGACTAGACCATCCACAAACCCCAAACACCACCATATGACATTATATTTAAGATAGCCACAGATAGAGAGGACTTAGATCATCTTTACCACATGTCTTACCAGTATATAAACGGATCATTAAAATTAGCACTAATAAGGTGAAATATTTACATAGGCGTGCAAGAGGCGCCATTTAATCAGCAAGCCAATACCACTTCTTCACTAGCCATTATGTCTTCACACACTGGCACGTATCTTGATTTAAGCTGAATCCAGTTTATAATTTTTAGAAAAAGGCTAATTGATCAGCTCATAGTAAGAAAGGGATAACTAGTAATTTATGTCATACCAAAGAATATAGAAAACCTAGCCTCCCTTAGTACAGCGTGTCTAATAATCCTAATTCCAAAGTTAACAATCCCACCAACGATCAGATTAGAGTGAGACTATAAAGAAACCCTAGGACTACACCAGCGCCCCCCAACCAAACAACCATATTCAGCCAGTCAATTAATATAAAAGAGAAATTCAGTAAGAAATGCGCCATGTCAAAGGAAATTGAAGACCAGATAAAGTTTACTACTATGCCTAACCCACCCCAAAGAGAATCTGTACCCGAAACCCTTTATCAGAGCTAGGTAGAAAGCCATACAAGGATGATACTTTATGACAGTTTTAATCTACCTAGCCTCTCCTCCCGAACCTGTTACCCCTACAAAGGCATAGAAATAAAGCTATTTAGAGAGAGCACACTATGAACCCAAAAAAAAAGAGAGATCTATACGATCTACCAACCCACAGACCACAAATCAAAATTAGAGCCACAAGGGAGACTAGAACTGGATGGTAACCAAAGTGTGACCGGCATAGTAGGGTGTCTGTACCATTGTTAGGTGCCCGTAATGACAATTAAAGCATTTGAATCTCTTAAAGTGTTCAAATTTAGGAAAAATAAGGCTGGGAGATTTAATTGCCGACGCAATACTAGGATAATCATGCTCGGAATCTTCTGGCATATTCTTTATTACAACTATTGCATTGTTTTCTCATCATCCAAAACTTGTAAATTAAAGGTATATACTATCGAATGAATATTTTTATACTTGTATGAACTCGTGCTCTACACAATTGAACCACATTATGAGCAGGACTTCCCCAGAGTCCTGACGATTTCCTGTGAGTATTGTGGTGCAAATGTGCCAAAACAAGCATCTCCTAATACAGATGTAGGAATCCGCTCGATTGAAGGGAAGCCATTGCTATACGAAGGAGCGAAAAGAACGTACTGTACGCACTTCGGTATCCGAACTCGGTTCATAGCTAAGCACGGGTAGACATATGCGAATTTCGATACAACGTACTCTATACTATACCTACAACCTAATTTTTGTAACTCACCTTATTTATATTCTATATTATTTGAGTTAGCCACAAAGAGTAATAATATGATATTATGAGATAAATATAACCATTTTGGATGTGCAAACAATAGACACGTATAACCAACTTATATCTTAATATATCAGTCATGTAGTAATCTTAAACAACCAACTTAGTCTCTATCGCACTAATCCTATAAAGGATTATAACAACAAAAACAGCCACAAAGGATGAACGTGTGCATCATTAGGTAAACAAGAGCTTCTAGACTCAAGCTATGTAATGTATAATTCGCTTACCTACCAAGCAAAAACCACCATCTAATCAAGATTAGAGCCATTTTGAATAGAGGAGCACTAGAGCTAACGCAAATAATCTACCACCCTACTTGAAGCCACTATAACCATACATAGACCATCCTACCGAGGGAAGGTCTAGCACCAATTTACATTGGAGTCAGACAGTCTACCCGGAGCCTAACAGCTACCGTGACCTAAATCAGATGTATGGCCTAGACCATGTACCAGGCGAGAGCGTAACACCACGTTCCTACTCTAGAGCAAGGACCCCTTACTAAGTCTCACACTATACAAGTCAAGTGTGACAGCCCATAAGGGGAGTCTAGATATCTACGACCCCACGCTAGCCGAGCATACTCGATCTTAACGTATCAACAAAGGTGAGAAGCTCAGAAGCATACTATCATCTTACCACTCTATCGAGATCTGACCTGATAAAGGGAGAAATATGTAAGACGATTTCAACCACCACAAAAACCCAACTATCAGTATTATCGTAACACGAAGAGATGAGTACAATCGACTGCCGAAACGCTCGCGAGACTACCTACATTCAGGCATTAGCAGTCAAGAGAATCAGGAGGACTAGAATCTACCAAACGGCAACAACCACCTTATTCAGGATTAGAAGCCATTAGGGGGAGAGCTAGACATACACCAGCCCACACCACCATATATCAAAATAATCCGACGCCCAATAGTGAGGACTAGACCTAATAAGGCGCTATGGACTAGCATACCTCTACCTGGCCCAAACGGTGAGCCTACTTACACATCATAGATTATAAAAGGGAGACTAGGACATCAAACCAAACAACCACAAAACCGCTATCAGATCTAACGAGCCCACAAGGGAAGCAACCTAACGACAACTACTACCACAAGACCCAACCTACCAACAGAATCAGATTAGAGCCACAAGGGCAGACGTTCATGTACATCTACACCCCACCTAAATCCACAACCTCATTATTCCAAGAAGCCATTCAAAGGAGGAGACTAGACAATCGTACCACACTAAGAATCTGCGCACTATCAGATTTAAGCCATAAAGAGATACTAGACCATACAAGCCACCACAAAACCACTATCACTATTAGAGACACAATGGAGGAACTAGACATCTACCACAGCCCCAACTACACCACCGAGCTATTCATGATTTAGAGTTATAAAAGGGAGACTAGACATCGGAACCATCCCCACCAACCCACCACTCACGATTTAGAGAAGCCATAAAGGAAAACTAGACATTCGACCAACCCCTACTACTCCTATCCATATCATAGTTTATAAAGAGACTAAGAAAAACGAATCTTATCAACCCACGAACCTACACTATCAGATTAGTACGCCCAAATATTCAAGACGACCATATGCACATCTCACCAGAACCGACTATTCCACTACAGATTAGAGTTTATAAAGAGGACTAGTCTGCAACTCTTACTCTGGCCCCACTGGCTACCACTCATAAGATTATAAGCTAGGCCACAAGGAGACTCTAGAGGCAGGCTACCAGCCCACTACCACTATCAGATTAAGAGCATAAGCAGACTAGATATCACGAACCCCTACTACCAACCATAAATTAGAATCCACCAAAAGGAAGTTAAGAGCCATCGTAGGGGAGACTAAGTAGTCTACCAGGAGTAGAAAGCCCAGTTAGGGAGACTAACAGTCTTACCCACCCCAACACCACTATCAGATTAAATTATGCACAAAAGGGACTAACATGCGAACCAACCGCGACTACCACCATCCAGATACGCCATAAATAGCGAGCTAAGCACAATCGAACCAACCACAAAACCACTATGCAGATTTAGAGACACAAGGGAGAAGTAGGCATCTTGCCCACGCCCACTGACCCACTATCCCCAATTTAGAAGGTCAAACAGGAGGACTAGAGAAAATCGTACCCAACGGCAACAAAGACCCACTATCAGATTAGACCATTAGGGAGGACTAGAATCAGCTACCGTATGCCAACAAACCAATATATAGAATTAGAGCCATGAATGTGTAGACTGAGAGTCGCAATAAGGTGTACAACTAACATCATTACGCAGCGCCTCACTACCCCACTATTGTCATATTTGAATGTAGAAAAAGACTACTACATTCTGAGAGCGAGCCCAACAATATAACATCAATTGAAGCCAACAGGAGAATAACGAGTCTAGATCCATTCCCTCAACTGACCACTGAACAGATTTAAGCATAAGAGTAGAGCTAGACCATCTCATACCACCAACCAAAAAACCACGTGATCAGATAGAGACAGCCTAAGTCGAGAAGTAGGCAATACTGACCACTCCACTACTTACCACGTAATCAAAGATAATCTATAGTTCAAACAGGAGACTAGAAAATATCTTACCAAACCACAAACCACTATCAGACTTAGAGCCATGTAGGTGTTTGGTCGGAGTACGCTATATCAGTTCTACCACCCACCACCAACTATGATCAAATTAGAGGCCATAAGGGTAGGACATAGAGCAATTAAGGAGACTGTCACAGGAACAAGCTACCAGCCCACTACCAACTATCAGATTAGATTAATAAAAGCGAAGACTAGACATCAACCAAACCCCACAAACCGCTATCAGATTAGAGCACCAAGGGAGGAATAGACAATCTACAGCCCACTTACAACTATCCAAGATAGAGCACAAGGAACTAGATTATCTAGACCCCACTACCAACATCATATTAGAGCCCCACAAAAGGAAACTAAGACATCTACCATAATCTACCACTATTCAGATCTAGAAGCCGTGATAAGGAGACCTAGACCATTCAACCACCACAAAACCACTATCAGATTAGAGACCACAAGGGAGACTAGGACATCTACCACCCCACTACCCACATCACCCCCCCCCCCCCCCTGATGTAGAGCTTATAAAGAACAGACAGACGACCACTCCCCACAACCACCAGTCAGATTAAGATGCCATTAAAGGAGATTAGACACGACCACCCCACTATCACTATCTAATTCAAGATCTGATATCTTATAAAAAGGAGAACTAACACTATCTAGAACAACCCACCATACCCACATCAAATTAGAGCCTAATTATTGGAGGACTAACATCTACCCAGCCACTTAACACCACTCTCAATTAGATTAAATAAATAAAAGAGACCTAAGGACATCTACCTGCTAGCCTCAAATCCCTGCCCCACAAACGCAAACCATATTAAAAGATTCAAGAAAGCCCAACAGAGGTGAGACTAGACATCTAACCAGCCCACACTACCACTATCAGATTAAGCCATAAGGAGGGACTAATTATCTACGACCCCACTACCACCATAATATTAGAGCCACAAAAGGAGATTAGAGCCATTAGGAGACCTAGGATATCTACAAGATGTAGACCATAGGAGAACTAGACACTACCAACCCACTTACAACAACAACAGATTAGGAGATCATAGAGAAGGAACACATTCAGACCACAACCCAACATACCAACACATACCGTTTTAATTAATTAGAAGCCAATATAAGGAGACTAAGACGATCAACCTATATCCACATATATATTCTATCAGTACAGATTAGAGACACACACGAGCTACAAAGGCATCTGCCACCCCACGACCACTATCAGATTAGGAGTCGTCAAACAGAGGAGACTAGAAATCTATCCAACGCCACAAACGCTCACTATTCTATGCAATTTAAGAGCCATTAGGGAGGGACTAGACATCTCTATCCACCCACAACCACTATATGTCGAAATAATTAGAGCCATAGTGGGCAGACTAGCAGCAATTCAATAGCGAACGACCTCAGACAATCTACCACGACACCCGAGCTACCCACTAATCAGAATTAGAGTGTATTAAAGTGAGATACTAAACATCTACCAGCCCACTATAAACATATCTAGGATTAGATCCACAAGGAGAATAGACATCTACACATTCCACTACCACTAAGATTAGAGTAATAAAAGGAACTAGACACATCAACCAACCCACAACCCCTTATCAAGGATAGAGCCAACTAAAGGGAGACTAACATCTACCACCACTACAACTATCAGAATTAAGCCACAAAAGTGAGACTAGTATCTAACGACCCACTACCAACCATCATACTTAAGAACCACAAGGGAGACTAGACAACTACCAATATCTACCACTATCAGATTGAGAGCCATAAAGGAGACGAAGACATCAAACCACGCGACAGCAAAAACCACCTATCAGATTAGAACACAAAGGTAGGACAGACAATCTACCTCCCCACTACCACTATGTCAGAATTAAGGTTATATAGAGGAGACATAGAGCAATCCGACAAGCGCATCACCACTTACCGACCATAGCGCGGCATCAAATTAAGAGCCATAAGGGAGACTATGACAGTCGAACCACCCCAGCTAGCCACTGACAGGATTAGGATTTATAAAGGAAACTAACATCTAGCAACCGCCACAAACCACTATCAGATTAGAACGCGAATAGGGAGACAGAAACATGCTACACCAGGCCCAACTACCACTCTCAATTAAGAGTATAAGAATGGAGACTTGACCAGTGCTCCACCAGCCCACAACCACGTATAGATTCAGATACCACAAGAGGAACCTTAACATATCTTATACGCACGACCGACTACCCCACTATCCAGATAGAGCCATAAGGAGACTAAGAATCTACGACCCACATATGCCCATCTGTATAGAAATAATTAGAAGCCACAAAGGGAGATTAGAGCCATAGGGACTAGACATTCTACAGAATTAGTAGCCTTAAGGGAAACCTAAGACATCTACCAAACCCCCCCACTACCACTAATCAGATTAGAAGTATTAAAAGAGGACTAACAACTACCACATCTTACCAATATCCAGAATTAGAGCCCATTAAAGGAGATATGAACTGTAACTCATTAAAATCGTTGTTGCATGTTGAATTTATATTTTTGTTCAGTTTATACTGTATATGTCTGTCAATCAAGCTGAACAAGAAAGTAGTGATGTCTTTAATATCATGTCTTCAGTGTCAAATCATTCAACACACTGAAAACTATAGCCATCTTTATAACTTTGCCTAGCCTATCACTGAGGGCAGGGCGTTCACTTCAAAAGCCAGGCACCAAAGGATTGCTGGCAATAGCCACATCACACACAAACACACGGACACATACCACTTCGGGTGATAAAGGTACTTATAACCCTACATATACTGTATTTATGGATACCATTAAAAACAAAACTGCTATAAAGAAAATAGCTGACTGCGGAGTAAAAAGCCTGAAGGACCCAATTTCCTTCCGCAGCACCTGACGGACACAGACACAAGCAGATTGCTTTCCAGCACCAATTTTTGGAACCGGTGAAAAACGGCCACTGCGGCCGCTCTGTGGTCTGAGATGAGTCATAAATCTTCCTTTATCTCCTCCGTGGTGGGAGCAGAAAAGGATGAGTTGCTTTTTTCCATCTCATTCACATGTCTATCTGTCTGTTATCTGTGACCTTGAGCAAAGATTACTGATGCCCTGTCGGTGATATATGACACATCACACAGGCCAGCTTTTCATCCATTGAATTAACCCAGAGAGAGCGAGAGTGAGAGCGAGAGAGAGAGAAAAATGCTAACCTGACTGCTATCAGCCAGGTGGATTTCTCACTGTTCATTTGTGCTCATATCCCGCCTCTCTCCATCCTTCTCTCCCACCCCCCTACATATCTCCCTCCCGCCCTCTCTCCTTCCCCCCCAACCGACATTGAGCAGACTGGCAGAGAGAATTATGGGTAGCCAAGTTTGGTGGCAAATTGTTTATCTGATCTCTGCACGTCTCTGTGTTTTATAATCTAGTGTGTGTCGGCCCTGTCTCGTCCTCATAACAAATAGTACCTGTCAGTCCAGCCCTCTCCTATCTGGGCCAGAGGTAAAGAGAGGGGTAAGTAACCGCACGGAAGAAAATACATCTCCTGGACAAAATACAAAGAGATTTCTGGTGAGTGATGATATGGGAGATTCTAGTAATGATGCCTCAAAAGAAACAAGAAATAAAGATAAAAACAGACAAAGATTAAAGAAACAAATGACTGTACATGAAGTGTTAACAGGTTACGTATGTCAAGAGAGAAGACTAGCCTAGTGAGAGCAGGTTGAAGTATTACAGTACTAGTTGTGTTATTGTCCTATCAACTGGGGAATACTAAAGTCAGTCCATACATTGAAAGGAGCAATGGCACGAACAAGACATAATGCATAACTTTTTAAACGTCCAAATAATGGTGCTGTAAATGAACTAGACAAATGGCAGTGACCACTTTATTCCAAAACAAAATGTAAAATCATCCGTTAGGCCAGCCAGGACTGCTACAGTATTGGGACTTAAAAGGCTCTACATTACAGAGTAATTACCGTTCCTCTCCAGACTCTACGAGTTCATTAACCGCAAGCTAATCGCTCTCAAATTGGCTCATCTTCAGATCCGACTGAATAAATTGCATTCAGTTCAGTAAAAACTGTCTGTTCTGTTTTTCATAAAGGGGTCGTTGAGCAGATATAAAAGGGGTTGTTGAGCAGATATAAAGGGGTCGAAGAGCAGACATAAGGGGTCGTAGAGCAGACATAAGGGGTTGTAGAGCAGACATAAGGGGTCGTTGAGCAGATATAAGGGGTCGTAGAGCAGACATAAGGGGTCGTAGATAAGACATAAGGGGTCGTTGAGCAGATATAAGGGGTCGTAGAGCAGACATAAGGGGTCGTAGATAAGATATAAGGGGTCGTAGATAAGATATAAGGAGTCGTAAAGCTGAACAGTCTCTACAAATATTTTTTTCTTCTTTGTGTTTTCGGAGCGATCCCACAAGCTCAGAAATAAAATATGACACGACGTGGGAAATGGTGTGAACCATTATCATAATGGCAGTGCTCATGATCTATTTCATTTTATATGCAGTCTTTAACCCAAACAAAACGAACTCTCTCCTTACGCTATTGCTGCACATCCATTTACTATAAACAGATATGCTCATACTTCTATAACCTAAAGAGCAGTCCTCAGAGCAGTATTCCTAGGGAAAGATCAACAAAACGAAGTCTAGACAAGTCACAGTACCTTTATGACAAAACAAGTCACATACTGTAAACTAAACCAAAGCTCTGCAGGATACGGTGCATTCGGAAAGTATTCAGACCACTTGACTTTTCCACTTTGTTAAGTTACAGCCTTATTGTAAAATGTATTAAAAAAATTACAAATGTATTACAAAAAAAAAAAAAAATGAAATATCACATTTACATAAGTATTCAGATTCTTTACTCAATACTTATTTGAAGCACCTTGGCAGTGATTACAGCCTCGAGTCATCTTGGGTATGACGTTACAAGCTTGGCACACCTGTATTTGGGGAGTTTCTCCCATTCTTCTCTACAGGTCCTCAAGCTTTGTCAGGTTGAATGTGGAGCGTCACCTCACAGCTATTTTCAGGTCTCTCCAGAGATGTTCGATTGGGTTCAAGTCTGGGCTCTGGCTGGGTCACTCAAGGACATTCAGAGACTTGTCCCGAAGCCACTCCTGCGTTGTCTTGGCTATGTGCTTAGGGTCGTTGTCCTGTTGGAAGGTGRACCTTCACCCCAGTCTCCTGAGTGCTCTGGAGCAGGTTTTCATCAAGGATCTCTGTACTTTGCTCCTTTTATATTTCCCTCGATCCCGACTATTCGCCCAGTCCCTGCCGCTGAAAAACATCCCCACAGCATGATGTTGCCACCACCATGCTTCACCGTAGGGAAGGTGCCAGGTTTCCTCCAGACGTGACGCTTGGCATTCAAGCCAAAGAGTTCAATCTTGGTTTCATTAGGCCAGATAATCTTGTTTCTCATGGTCTGAGAGTCCTTTAGGTGGCAAACTCCAAGCGGGCTGTCATGTGCCTTTTAGTGAGGAGTGGTTTTCGTCTGGCCACTCTACCATAAAGGCCTGATTGGAGGAGTGCTGTAGAGATGGCTGTCCTTCTGGAAGGTTCTCCCATCTCCACAGAGGAACTCAGGAGCTCTGTCAGAGTGACCATCAGGTTCTTGGTCACCCTACTCCCCCGTTGCTCAGTTTGGCCGGGCGGCCAGCTCTAGGAAGAGTCTTGGTGGTTCCAAACTTCTTCCATTTAAGAATGATGGAGGCCACTGTGTTCTTGGGGACCTTCAATGCTGCAGAAATGTTTTGATACCCTTCCCCAGATCTGTGCCAACACGATCCTGTCACGGAGCTCTACGGACAATTTCTTTGACCTCATGGCTCGGTTTTTGCTCTGACATGCACTGTCAACTGTGGGACCTTATATAGACAGATGTGAGCCTTTCCAAAATCATGTCCAATCAATTGAATTTACCAAGGTGGACTCCAATCAAGTTGTAGAAACATACTCAAGGATGATGAATGGAAACAGGATGCTCTGAGCTCAATTCAAGTCTCATAGCAAGGGTCTGAATACTTATGTAAGTTGAAGTCGGAAGTTTACATACACTTGATTGGTGTCATTAACTTCATTTTTTCAAACCACTCATCAATTCTTGTTAAAATAAACTATAGTTTGGCAAGTTGGTTAGTACATCTAACTTTGTTGCACGAACTAGTAATTTTTCCAACAATTGTTTACGACAGGATTATTTAACGTATAATTCACTGTAATCACAATTCCAGTGGGTCAGAAGTTGCATACGGTGGATCAGACGTGACCCTGAACCGGAATGGCGATGACTAGGAGTCCGCAATAGTTTCCATTCTAATCTTACCATCCTTAGTTTAAACTCATTTAGCTTTAGTCAAAAAGTCAATGGATGGCTCTCAAAAGGCACATACAGGTGACTATTTTTTACCCGGATCGCAGCGCGAGGAGGAAAAAGCCTCCAAGAAGCAGCTGCTTAGATAAAAGCTAGCGCCATAGCCAGGAGAAGACGGACCGTTCCTCCGAGGCCAACGCAGCCACCTCACGACATCTGTCGAAGAATCTTTTTGAGTGAGGATCCAACGTATAAACTGCAACATAAACTAGATGCAATTAACGCTCAGCTCATGTGCGGATAGGGGGCAAGGTGAACATCGTGGAAAGTGTATTGCCTGACATAAACAACACGTAATAACGCAAGGGGCGGTCTGACGAGCAGAGGGGCGACTCTATCAAGGAAAACTTATTGACGAACGACATGGAAACATAGCAGTATGCAAAAAAAAAATAGAGGCGCAGTGGAAGAGAAAAAGAGGATGGAAAACAGGGGCGAAGGATTGTGTGTCTCTATAATCTGGGGAAAAGAAAGAGGGACATGCCACTGATGACCGCTACCG
>NC_036865.1:24747943-24778093 GCF_002910315.2 Salvelinus sp. IW2-2015 | reverse complement strand
CCCAACTTATTGTGGGAAGCTTGTGGAAGGCTACCCGAAACGTTTGACCCAAGTTAAACAATTTAAAGGCAATGCAACCAAATACTAATTGAGTGTATGTAAACTTCTGACCCACTAGGAATGTGATGAAATAAATAAAAGCTGAAATAAATAATTCTCTCTACTATTATTCTGACATTTCACATTCTTAAAATAAAGTGGTGATCCTAACTGACCTAAAACAGGGAATTTTTACAAGGATTAAATGTCAGGAATTGTGAAAAACTGAGATTAAATGTATTTGTAAATAAGGTATTTCTGTTTTCTATTTTTAATACATTTGCAAAAATGTCTAAAAAACAGTTTTTGCTTTCTCATTACGGGATATTGTTTGTAGATTGATTAGCTTTTTCATTTATTTCATCCTTTTTAGAATAAGGCTGTAGCATAATTCTTTGGTTGAAAAAGTGAAGGGTTTGAATACTTTCCTAATGCACTGTATGTCTCAATTAAATGTTAGTTATATTTGCATTATTGATTTATTGTACACAAGTTACCATTATTGACTATTATGTAATAGCACAAACTACTGTTAAAACACACTCCTATTCTGCTCCTAAACAACCATTAATACTGTATAACAGACATATTCTACTCCACATGGAATATACTTCCCTAAACTACAACCTATCAACAACACTACACTAGGCCTGAGGCTACACCCCAAATCAAATGTAATCCAATGAGAGGTCAGCGCAGGTTAAGTATCATTTAGACAGGAAAGCACCAGTTAATATTGAACATCCAGCTATGTGTTGACAACAACAGTTCCAATGTGAAGACCCCAGTAACCATGTTCACTTCCCTCTCCAATCACTGAACAGCTTCTAAACGACACTGTAGACAGAACCACTCCMTATGTGTGAATGAATGTCCTACCAACCAGGAGGCCACAGACCTATACAGAMCCACTCCMTATGTGTGARTGAATGTCCTACCAACCAGGAGGCCACAGACCTATACAGACCCACTCTCAGTCTGCTAAGTGACAATATAACCATTAGATCTGCTCTCCCAAATCAATTCCCCCGCATCGTCTGTACATCTGACACCTCTACAACTTCTTCCATTTGTTATATGGCGCTCCATCTGGCCGCGGTCGTTTGGCGTTTTAATTTAGTTGTCTCCCGCTCTCTAATCTGTCTCACATTTACAAACGGTGTCGGCCTCTGCCTGCCCGCTCCACATACGTTTTGGAGCGAACCCCACCAGCCGTCGTCCCCGCAGTAAATCTGCGACGAAGCGTTTATTAATAGACAGTAACAGATGTTTAACTGATTGTTGATTACTAGTCTTGTTGACCACTGAAATATGTTCATAAATGGAATGTATAGTGCAGTGGAACACAGGCCTCTCCTTGGCAGAGAGGGGCATTGGTGCCAACTAGCTGGGTAGCTAGAGAGTATCTCTCTCTCCCACCATCTATGTTGCTCTCTCTGCCCCGTCTCTATCCCTTTCACTCTCTGAGGTACAGAACCATATGGTCAGCTGTTGAGGAAGACACACTCACACAGGGTCGGTCGGTCAGTCGGTCTCTGTCTGTCTGTCTGTCTGTCTGTCTGAGTGAAAGGAGCCAACTGTTTTGCCACCGACAGACACTCCCCCCTGACAGACACTCCCTCCCGACAGACACTCCCTCCCGACAGACACTCCCTCCCGACAGACACTCCCTCCCGACAGACACTCCCTCATAATTTATCCACACAGTTTTCTATTTACAGCCCTGGACCCAGTGAGAGACAACAAGTTGCAAACTGTGACAAGTTACAAACCTTTAAAGCGGTCAGTAAATAGTTGTGTCACTCTCTCCAGTAGTGTTATATTACCTGGCACATTCATCTGACGGGTGCTAAATCTCAATTCTCCCAAAAATGGCCACAACAAAATAAATTACAGCCAGACGGACACAAGCATATGACTAGATATTTAAACGAACAAGATGTTCCACAAAGAGGGGACACCATAAATATTGACAAATTTTGGCGGTAGGTGGAGAGGTGAACAGGCGGAGAAAAAAAAAGGRRAAAAAAGTGTTTTTCCTGTTCGGTTAACGGCATGGTTTATACCAGTCCCTGGAAACAGTTTGTATCCTCCAATAATTTTTTCCAGTTGGCTCACCTGTCTTATATTCCTCAGCTCTTTCCGTCAGAAGCTGTCAAACACACCAACTATAATATATAGCCCCTCCAACCAGAACAGCTGTATCCATTCCTCTTGCCTCTCCTACCCTGCATTAAATCATACATCAAGATTAATTGATTTCCCGACACTCTCACAGAAAATAAAATTAATTTTAATGCATATTTTCCCTCCACCATCCCCCCAGCATATGAAGTTCGTATATGGCAAGTCATTGACGTTTTTAAATATTAATGGGGTAAAAACATGATAAAGTGTTCTGCATGCAGTCGTATGCAGCCCAGGCCTAGCTAGCGGTGTGCTGGGACAACAACAGAACTCCCTAATGCCTGTGTAAATAATAGATGTATTACCATACATCTYAGTTCAACAGCAATCTCTCTCTCCCTCCCCCCCTCTTTCACACAGTGGCAGTTTGACTAATGTGGATGGCCAGTTTGGACAGGAAACTAGTAAGACACACCATTCTGTGGCAGCCATTTTATGGTGACCTTCATCCGCCTCCATTTGCCAAGCTAAATAAAGATAACTAGCTGTGCACAAGAGGTTGGAGCTGTGGACAAGACTGCCTTAATGGTACCAAGTAAAGAACATGGCTACTTTAATGTAGGAACCAGCACCATCACATGACTGAAATTGTGATACTAATTCTGGACATAAAGTCACATCACATTCATGACTGAAACACATTGATCCCATGCCTTAAAGGCAGACAAAATAAYGTTGCCACAAGCAGCACAGCAGATATTGAGATGAGCGTGATCCAAAACTTCGCTCTCACACAGTCACACACAGTATCTGCGCACGTGCACGGGTTCACTTCACGCTGTTCACAGCGTGGAAGCCAGGGCACCGTTACAGCGGAGAAGTTGAGTATCACGCGTCAACACGCTTAGTTGTTGTGGAAATTGATCAACTATGCTGTTTACTTTCTGTATCTACAGTACCAGTCAAAAGTTTGCACACACCTACTCATTCTGGGGTTTTTCTTTATTTTTTACTATTTTCTACATTGTAGAATAATAGTGAAGACATGAAATAACACATATGGAATCATGTAGTAACCAAAATAAGTGTTAAACAAATCAAAATATATTTTATATTTGAGATTCTACAAACTAGCCACATTTTGCCTTGATGACAGCTTTGCACACTCTTGGCATTCAAGACAGCAAACCTTAACCTTAAGACAAGACAGCAAACCTTAACCCTAATAAGACACGAATTATATCACCAGACGTCTTACTTAAAGAACAGAGCAGGACTTACATTAGACAGCCGCAAAACTAACGCTTTGAAGACAAGCAGACTTAACAGATTAACCATTGATGTGAATAATAGTCAGATTACAAATTATGTCTCTAATTTAAAGTCAGCTTAGAAACATTATGTCCACTGAATAGTAGGTTACACAACATTATGTTCCAATAATAGTCAGATTAAAATAATGTTCAATTAAAAGTAGATAACATTATTGTCTACAATAAAAGGTCAGATTAACAAACTTAATTTTCCTAATGTCAAGATTACAACAAGTTTTTCCAATTAAAGTCCTATTACAAAACATTAATGTCTCCATAAGTAGTAAGATTACAACAGATTTGTCCTCAGATAAAGTCAGAATTAAACCACTTATGATCTCCAATGAATAGTTGTATTAACATACACATTTGTCTCCAATAATTAGATCAGATCTTACAACTTAGTGTTACAATAAAAGTCATCATTACAGAAACAAGTTATAATAGGATTTACGATGTAGATGAGTTGTGGAGATAGAAGTAGAAGTCCTTATTACCAGACACATTGATTCTCGCAAAGAATTAGTCAGATTAAACGAACTTAGGTTCCAAATCAGAATCAGATTTACAAAAATATGTTTTCAATAATAGTCAGATATCAACATTATGTCTCCATTAGTAATAGTTCGTTAACGACTTATGTCTCCAGCTATAGTCAGATTACAAACACATATATTTTCAGCAATAACAGTCGGGATTACACACATTTATGGTGGCAATAAAGAGTCAAGCTAATTCACAACATTGATGTCTCCAAAATTAGATTTAACAAACTTAGTGTTCTCATAAAAGTGGTAAAAGCGAGAAATGGGGGAAACATACTGATGTCTTCAAGATATAGTCAGGAAGATTTTTGGTAACAAATTAGTGGTTACCAATAATAGTCAGATTAAAAACACCGATTATGTTACAGGTAAAGATGTAAACTAGATGTACAGGATCAGTTAGGATTCGCAGAATATAGAGATTAACAACGGGACACATTAATGTCCTCAATAAGAGTTCAGAAGTGTACGAAGTGTTTTAGGGTAAACTAAGGAGAGGCCGGGAGATGCAAGAGTTATAGTGGAACAAACAAGTTACCTTGAGGTCTCCAGCAAGTAGCTCAGATTTCAGAAGAAAGGGTAGAGGTGAGTAGGCAAGCGATGAGATCGATGCGGATGCGATGAGGAAGGTAGAGGATGATGGGACGTAGTGGAGGAGTTAGAGTGGTTGGAGAGGAAGGATAGTGTATGGAGGGAAGCAGGAATGATGTTGACATAATAGTCAGATTACACACTATCTATGTCTCCAATAAAGTCAGATTATCAACACATTATGTCTCCAATAAAAGTCATTCCAACACATTATGTCTCCAATAAAAGTCAGATTACAACACATTATGTCTCCAATAATAGTCAGATTTCAACACATTATGTCTCCAATTAAAATCAGCATTACACCACTTATGTTCCAATAAAAGTCCCATTACAAAAGTTTGTCTGCCAATAAAAGTGCCTTATTACAACACATTATGTCTCCTATAAAGTCAATAGACACCATTGTCTCGCAATAAAAGTCAACTTTACAACACCTTTGTCTCAATAAGTAGTTACAACACATTATGTTCCAGATAATAGTCAGATTACAACATTATGTCATCTAAAATTATTAATTAGTCCATAAAGATAACAATTATCATATAATTCAGACAATTATTTATAGTGCTACCATGATTGCAATAGTCAGATTACAACAGCACTAAATAGAGTAGAATAATTATGTCTCCAATAAAAGTCCTATTACAACACATTATGTCCAATATATTACAGATCACATTTCTCCAATAATGTCTAACTACAACACATTTATGCTCTCAATAAAAGTCTATTACAACACATTATGTCTCCAATAATAAGTCAGATTAAACATTATGTCTCAATAAAGTTATTAGTACAACACATTATTTCCAATAATAGTCAGTATTACAAAACATTATGTTTCAATAAATGTAGATTAACACACCATTTGTCTCCAAAATTAGTTAATAAAGTCAATTACAACAGATTATGTTCCAATAAAAGGTCCTATTACAACCATTCATGGTCTCCAATATAGTCAGATTACAAAATTTTCATAATAGTCATACACATTATGTCTCCAATAAAGTCCTATTACAACACATTTGATCATCAATAAATAGTCGATTACAACACATAATGTCTACAATAAAAGTCAGATTAACAACACATTTGTCTCCAATAAAAGTTATTACAACACATTATGTCTTCCAATATAGTCAGATTAACAACATTATGTCTCAATAAAGTCCATTACAACACTTTATGTTCCAATAATAGATCAGATTATCAACACATTATGTCTCCAATAAAGATCCTATTAACAACAACCTTGATGTTCGTACAATAATGAGTCAGGATTACAAGCACATTGTCTCCAATAAAAGTTCCTATACAAAATATGTCAATGAGTCTCGTACCATAGTACAATAAGTCGATTTACAAACATTATGTCTCAATAAAAGTCCTATTAGAACACCATTATGGTCTCCAATAATAGTAATTACAACACTTTAATAGTTACCCATAAAGTCATATTACAACACCATTATGTTCCAATATAAAGTACATGAACCATTATGGTCTCCAAATAATAGAGGAGGCAGTCAGGATATACGATTACTGTTCCATAATAGTCGTAGATTACAAACATTAGTCAGATAAAGTGGATTAAACAGATATGTTCAAATACATAGTCAGATTTTAACAGAATTTGTGTCCATATAAAGGTCTATACAAACATTTTCCACTAATAGGTCGAGATTGAAAACACATTATGTTGTCCAATTCAATTGACATAGCGCATTTTATGTTACATAGATCAGATTAAAAGGTCCACAGTTTGTTTCTCATATAGTCATTAAGCATGAACCACATTGATCGTTCCAATAAAAGTCTAGCTACCAAAATTATCTCCCTAATGTCATTACTGTAAAGCTCGTCTTCCTCAAGTATTCGAGGAGAATAGTAGGAAAGGATGGAGGAATGCCAAGTGTGGTAGTTCCATACTTTTATAAGCGAGAATAGAAACGACTCTGGAAAAAACATAAGTGAAAGAACGAAAACGAAACCCATCCGTGATGGTAAGCAATACAGAACAGAACACATCACGTCAACGAAATAGACAAAGTGCTACAATATGGTCCATCAGAAGACACGACTAAACATCCATGGGGCGGGAGTGGCTCTTGATTGAAGAGACCATAGGGAGATCAGGCTAAGGAGCGTTTAATAGAGAAATGGAGACATAAAGTAACATACTAATAGAATGCCCGACAGCATCTATTCACACTCCTGAACCGAGAAGACTAGGATCGACGAGAACAGTCTTATGCAGAGCAACGGATTGGGTCGAGGGTGGGTGAATTCAACACATTAAGTCTCCAGGTAAATTGCTGGAGTACGTGGGCATAGGGACCATTTATCGGGTGTCACAATAAATTCCATCGGGGTTGGAGAACATTATTCTCATCATGATGATGATTTGACAAACTCAATGTCTTAAACAAAGGGGGGTGACTAAAACTGTGTTTCTCCCATAGATTTGATTTAGGTTAGCATGAGTATAATTACAGGTTGTGGTTGTGTGGTTGTGTGAGTGTGTGTGTGTGTGCGTGTGTGTGTGTTATATATACTGTGTGTTAATGGGAGTCACCATTGAGACCAGAGTCTCTTTTACGAGGGAGCCCTGCATATAAAATACATCAGAAATCTAATACAATACAAAACTTATAAAACACATTGAACAGACAGACATTATTATACACAATAGACACGAAACACAATAAACTAAAACTAACATTCTTCATTTAAAAAATCCTCTATCCTCTGCCTGAACTGCCATAGGGACACTAACGCACATCTATTCCAAATGCAATTTGGAGATCATTCCTTCCAAACATGTGGAGCAGAAAACTAAAGGCTGACTTATCTAACTCTCTMGACACCAAAGGAGTCTCCAGAGTYAACCAACCCTGTGAACAGGTTTGGTAACTTGTCATTTTAAATCTTAACAGTGAAGTTAGGTAAGTCAGGAGCTTGTGGAGCAGGGCTTTTTAAACAAAAACAGCGTAGTGTGGTTCTAGTTAAATTGGTCTGTCTAGCGAGAGCCTCTAATTATCCTACAGGAAGGCTAATTAGCATTAAGCGTACCACCACAACAACAACCACCGCACCAATTCCTCCAATAATCATTGGCGACACTGAACCACTGTGCCATCAAGCAGCTTCACCAATGAGAACAATGAGAACTAAATGATGCCCGCAACACAACGGGCCAATCCGACAACTCCTGCTGAGCGTGTGAAATCATTTTTCACTCCTCCCCGATTGGTCCCATCAACAAGGAATCCCAGAAGGCCTAATAAGCCTATCTGCTCATTAATATCATACAGATGAAAATGATCTGCAATTTCAAAACACTCTTTAACAAATCATTAGGCCGATGACCTCATGGATATGCCGGGAGAGGAGTGTTGGGGCCACTGGGGACGTGGAATACAAAACGGTGTTGATAGAGCTGATAGAGAAATGATATCAGGTCTTTGTCATCGTGGAGATGAGATTCAGCGTGTATTAAGCAGCGCCCCGCAGAGGAACAGGCATTATCCCTGTTCACAACATATACTATTGGAGTCATCTACCACAATGCAACTGGGGTCAAATACAGATCAGTGCAACTAGTACAAAGTTCAATATCATTCTTCCTTTTAACATCGTTCATTAAATAACTTAATCTATTGAACTAAATAGTCAGAATGTCCCTTTATTTTAAACATCATAAGAAAAGCATGAAGCATGTATACAATACAATGTTGCCAGGTCTGTGTCTGTTGAGCAAGTAAACCCTACTCTCTAAACCTGYTAATAAAGATCTTGATAAGTGGCAACCCTGTCTAATGAAAGTGTATGTTGTGTTGTAAGGTAATAAATCCTGTCTAGTAGCATGATGCTAAGGCTTTGTTCGTGAGCAGCTAAACAAACACAGACATGAGGGGAAGAACTATGGGGAATACAGTTGAACATTTGACATGGATGGATGGTTATAGATGGATAGGTGGACGGATGGATGGTTATAGATGGATAGGTGGATGGATGGATGGTTATAGATGGAAGAGATGGACAACGGAATGGTATAGATGGACAGACGGATGGTTAGATGGATGAATGCACAGGCCGATTATATGGTTATAGATGGATAGATGGACATATGATAGGTTATAGATGGATAGATGGCAGATAGATGTTATTGATGGATAGGTGGACGCGGATGGGTTATAGATGTGATAGATGGACAGACCGATGTTTAGATGGATAGATGGACGAGACGGATAGTATAGATGGATAGATGGACAATGGATGGTTATAGATGGATAGATGGACAGAGATGGTTATAGATGGACGTAGATGGACAGAAGGATGGTTATAATGGATTGATTGGAAGACGGTGGTTTAGATGGGATAGATGGAACAGATGATGGTTATAGATGGTAGATGGCAAGTGGATGGTTTATAGATGGTATATGGACAAGATAGTGTGGTTATAGATGGATGATGGACAGATGGATGGTTATAGATTGGTAGATGGACAGAGATGGTTATGATGGATAATGGACAGTGGATGTTATAGGATGGAATAGATGGACAGATGATGGTTATAGATGGATAGGTGGAGATGGATGGATATAGATGGAATGATGGATGGATGTTATAGATGGATAGATGGATGGATGGTTAGATGGATAGATGGAGATGGATATGGTTATAGATGGATAAGATGGAATGGTTATAGATGGATAGGGATGCGATGATGGTTTAGATGGATATGATGGACAGATCGATTGGTTATAGATGGTAGATGGACAGATGGATGGTTTAGATGGATACGATGGAAAGATGGAAGGTTATGGATGGATAGATGGACAGATGGATGGTTATGATGGATAGATGAGATGGTTTAGAAGGAATGTGGCAGATGGATGGTATAGATGGAAGATGGACAGATGGAGGTTATAGAGATGGATAGATGGAAGATGGATGGTTATAGATGGATAGTGGACGATGGATGGTTATAGATGGATAGTGGATGGATGGATGGTTATAGATGGATAGGTGACGGATAAGAATGGAAGGATGGTAGATTGATAGATGAATTAAAGAGATGTAATTTCCCCATTTGGTTCCTAGGCTCGTGGCATATATTGCAGCCGACTGATATATTATTTACTTGTTTTGTCATCTGGAGTTAATGTTCCTTGTCTTGGGAACAAAAACTATTTAGAATGGCAACTTCCACAAGTCAAGCTCTGCTATTTCCCAGGCCCCGTCTCTGCTATCTGTCTCCATTGAAATATTCACTATTTATTTTGGAAAACTTAAATAASTGCTGTTATGTCCGCCTTGCGCTGGCATGAACCAGAGAGAGAATATTCATCATTATAATACTAAGCACTGAGAGGGGAGAGAAAAAAAACATTGAGCTGCACTATCACAAACATGATTTAGCCTCGATGGAGGCTGCAGGAATCCAAGGCTGTCAGACGCCGAAGTAAATTCAGTTCCTGTAAATATATTAGGATACCGACTAATGCTTTTAGTTGCTATCTGCTTGTGTAAACTATGGGCAGGATTCCTGACGGAGGTATGTATCCTAAATGACACCCTATCCCCTATGAAGTGCACTACCTTTGACCAAAGCTCTATGGAACCTGGTCAAAAGTAGTGCACTATATAGGGTGGTATTTGGTATGCAGCAGCCCAGCTCTGCAGTGTCTGCTAGGGTGTCTTAGTGAGAGAGCGGGGAAGGATAAACACTGTGTTTTCCTTCTGTACAACGTCACAATTAAGGGGAACGTGTGAGGAGATCCATAGCAGTTGGYTTGTCCGTTCGCCTTCCAACAGTGAACCTGGTCGTGTTAGCCATTGCCAGACTCCTGGTAAAAGCTCACAATAGAAACAACTAAAGGAACAGATGCGCTCAAAACACGGCCGCCTTTATCCCTATTCCACCAGGGACTACGATGTTGTAGTCCAAACGTTTAAATGGTGTTCTGCTATTAACACCGAGCAGCTGCCTCGCAGGTTAACTTGACAATATTGTGAAAAGTTAGGGCCATGTAGGTGAGAGCAGTGATGTGGATAGTATTCAATTTGCTAGCATTGCTATAAACCCTCAGATTTACGACTCATCATCTCCTGGATGTCCAAGGGTAGCTCATAAAAACACCCCTGAGAGCWAGSYTGCATCCCAAAGGGCACCCTATTCCCTATATAGAGCACTACTTTTGAACAGAGCTCTATGGGCACAGGTCAAAAGTAGTGCACTAAATAGGGAATAGGATGCAATACAGATACAGGCTAGTGTGTGATGTACAGGCCTAGCTGGATATAATATGCCAAGGTCATTGGACTGATAGTGTAGCCTACTCTATCATAGCACYGCCATAGGTAGGCAGAGAAAACCTAATTCAAAAGGTTAAACAACAACTGATTGGGGAGAGACTAATAGGGAGAGAAAGTGTGTGTGTGTGTGTGTGGTTTTACTATCCTTGTGGAGACCAGAAGTCCTCACAAGGATAGTAAAACAAGGACAATTCGGGCAAGTGGGGACATTTCGCCGGCTATTTTAGGCTTAAGGGTTAGGTTTAGTGTTACAGTTACAATTAGGGCAAGGTTTTTTTTATTATGAGCCTGGCCTTATTTCTATTGAAGCATATTGGATATCATTCAAATTCCATTCACCCAGCTCAATGTGACATTGATAGGTTTAGGCTCTACATGATACTAGAATTTGCCCTATACCCATCATGAGGTTGCAACAATCTAGCCTACAAATTAAAGTTTACAATGTAGGTGCACAGGTCAAGAGACAAATTGGAGTAATCAAGGTGACAGACAGTGACACATTCAATACACAMTCTTGCCTGCATCTGATCTGTAACCTTTAATCCAAACACGAGAGTTTCTCATGGACAAATTCAGGTAGGTCCATCCCYGTTTTGTTCCGTTTGCTTCCTTTGAAGAAATGTTTTGCAACAGAATTGGCGGAATGAATACACCCTGATCCCCAGCACACACAGTTCACTTTCAGAGCAGCCAGACAATCAGCATCATCACATCTACCTGCTCTCCTCCTCCCACATTTTCCCTTCGCTTGTGGACTTCAGTGCACAACAGCTGTCTGACCAGGTGAAAAAACCTCTACAAGCCAAACCTTCATACCATAACCACTACACACAGCCTACATTGTTGCCACCATATTAGCTAACGTCACAGCCAACATATCTACTAGSCTAAAGGCCGGCTGATGGCGATAGAGTCGTTTCCATCTTACCGTCCAAACGCATTGTATGCGGCCGGCAATACACTCGTATCCCCCATGGACCGGTTCATATCCTCACATGGTCTCTCCTATCATTGCTAGGCAGATGATGCTCAACTACTTTTCACCTTCCACCCTTCTACCACCCAGGTGGCGACATGCATCTCTGAGTGCCTGTCAAATATCTCAACTTGGATGTCGGCCCATCACCTCAAGCTCAACCCAGACAAGACAGAGCTTGCTCTTCCTCCCGGGAAGGCCTACCCGCTCAAAGACAACTCCATCACAGTTGACAATCCACAGTGTCGCTCTCCCAGAGTGCAAAGAACATTAGCGTGATCCTTGAAAACACCCTGTCGTTCTCCGAAAACATCAAAGCAGTGACTCGCTCCTGCGGGTTCATGCTCTACAACAACCGTAGAGTACGACCCAACCCCACATAGGAAGCACCGCAGGTCCTAATCCAGGCACTTGTCCTCTCCCATCTGGACTACTGAAWCTTGCTGTTGGCACCGCTTGTGCCATCAAACCCCTGCAACTTATCCAGAACGCTGCAGCGCACCTGGCTTTCAACCTTTCACCCCGCTCCWCCGCACACTCCACTGACTTCCAGTTGAAGCTTGCGTCCACTACAAGACCATGGTGCTTACCTATGGAACAGAAAAAGGAACTGACTCTTACCTACCTTCAGGCTATGCTCAAACCCTACACYCCAACCCAAGCACATTCTGCAACCTCAGGTCTCTTGGCCATTCCACCCCTACGGAAGGGCAGCTCAGCCCAGTCCAAGCTCTTCTCTGTCCTGGCACCCCAATGGTGAAACCAGCTTCCCCCTGAAGCTAGGACAGCAGAGCCCTGCCGATCTTCTGAAAACATCTGAACAGCTACCTCTTCAAACAGTMTCTTAAATAATCCTCCTCATCACCTCAACCCTGCCCCCCAAAATATGGAAAATATGCATACTTTCTTTATGAAACACTATTTTCCACTACCATGCTAGTGGCTAATGCCTAGGGATATTGCGTATCGCCAATCAGGTTGCAGTAGTCTGTTGTTAACCCCTGGCTGAACACAGGGCGCAACATCAGGAACTGGCATTAGCCACTATCATGGTGGTGGAAAATGGTGTTTGATTAAGAAAGTACGCATATTTCCTCTAGTTAAGGAGGAAATCGACGCCTTTGCAGCCTGAATGGAGAATGGTTTAGGTACGWACTGGTCCACGGSGGATACGAGTGTATTGCCGGTTGCATACAATGCGTTTGGACGGTAAGATGAAATCATCAATAGCAGACCAATATYGCCATCTGATGGCCTTTGGGCTACATAGCTACTACAACTAATGCGCTAGTAAACCCAAAATCCAATCAATGTGTACAATCTCGCAGTAGTGTATAGCAAGCAGTTTAGCAGTTACACAGGCGGGCCCCAGTGGCAATAAATTAATACAACCGAAAGCTTAACTTGACTTGGACGAGTTGGAATGTCGGATAGCCTTAGCCAGTTAGCTAATATAAATAGCATTCCTCTCTGTTTGAGTCAGGTTGTTGAGTAGGCTAAATTAGCTACATTAGCTAGCTAAATAAGTGAAAGAGGAAAAAAATACAACAAAATATATCTCTCTCTTTGAGTCAACTACTCACTACATTTTATGCASTGCTAGCTAGCTGTAGCTTATGCTTTCAGTTCTAGATTCATTCTCTGATCCTTTGATTGGAAGTACAACATGTCAGTTCCTGCTGCAAGAGCTCTGATAGGTTGGAGGACGTCCTCCGGAATTCGTCATAATTACTTTGTAAGTCTACGGAAGGGGGTGAGAAACATGAGCCTCCTAGGTTTTGTATGGAAGTCAATGTGCCGAAAGGAGGATGGAAAATAGCTGTCCTCCGGCTACACCATGGTGCTACCCTACAGAGGGCTGTTAAGGCTACTGTAGACCTTTAAACAAAATAAAATAAAAATGTATTTGTATTGGTTACATACACATACTTAGCAGATGTTATTGCGGGTGTTGCGAAAGGCWACTGTAGACCTTTATTGCAAAACAGTGTGTTTTAATCAGTTATTAGGTGATGTGAATATATTTAGTATAGTTTTATCGAAAAGAAATTAACAGTTTTTATTTGTATATAATTCACTAAGTAGGATGGTCCTCCCCTTCCTCCTCTAAGGCRCCTCCACTGGTGTGTGTGAGTATGCAAATGCATGTGTAGGCCTAGAAAAGAGATATGACAGATGTAATTTCCCACACAATCCATGTTTATGGTATTTTGTCTTTAGAAACATCATAGAATGTATAAACACAGAGTGCTGAGCCTTCAGTTAAAAGTTGTTCATGTTCTAGCCAGGGCCTCCTGGTGAATCTAAGTGCAGTGCAAGACTATGTATCCTGTAGAACGTCAAAATCATCCCCTCATGGAGAACTCCCATGCCATGAGATGTCATAAACATGAAATACACTCAGTCATACCGGCTCTCCCTTTGTCCTTGGATAAACTATACTCCATATGTAAGTTTAAGTACCTTCAAACACCGAAGTCCCCTCACAGACACTATGCGTGTGTGCACGTACTATGCATGCATGCATAAACGAGTACACACACACACACACACACACACACACACACCCTCACCCTCTACACACACACATCCAGTTGAGTGTTCAAGTAGTCCTATCATATAAAGTATCTGCTACAACGCATAAAGCAGTTTTGCATACCGTGGAGATGAATAAAAAACAAGATGTTTTTATCAGCCACACTGCAGTTAATCAAAGGGATATGGTCTGACAAACAATCCAATATCCAAGGTTCAGAAAACATGCAGAGCATAAATCACTCCACTGTCATGTTCCATTTTTACTACAGCATTGAGCCGCTATAACCATAACAGCAGCTAGATTGTTACAAGGAGACTAACCAATCAACTGTACTGCAGGCAGGTAGTGTTTCTGTCCCAAAATGCACCCTATTCCCTATGTAGTATACTACTTTTGAGCAGAGATCATACAAAAGTAGTAAACTACTTGAGACGCAAACAGTGTTTTCTTTTCCTTAGCCAAACCATGTGGGGAGGATAGCACTTTATCTGTCTCTCTGTCACAGAGCTGCCAATCACACCGTATGGAGGAGATGTACATTCAAAGAAACTTCAGTAGTCCATTTCTGACCACATTGTGCATAGGTCATAAGTTACTTTTARTCATATTTACACACTAACAACAATAAGGCGGAAAAGAAAATGGAACACATTGACAGTATTTTTATTTCATGGTTTATATTATTTTCTCTCGTTTCTCAAAATGGAATATATAATGCTTTCGGAAAGTATTTAGGTCCATTGACTTTTTCCCCAAAAATGTACGTTACGGCCTTAATCTAAAATTGATTAAATTCTTTGTTTTCCCTGATCAATCTACACACAATACCCCATAATGACAAAGCAAAAACATGTTTTTAGAAATGTTTGCTAATAAAAATAAARTACAAATGAAATATCACATTTACATAAGTTCAGTGGTTTGTCCTGTAAAAGTTGCAGCGTACTGCAGCACAGCTTCTATGGCACRTTATTTAAGTGTCAGCCATCATAACCATTAAAGTGAGTTAATGGTGCTAGTTTGTGTGAGTTAAAGTGAGTTAAGTGCTAGTTTGACCACCAGAGGGCATCTTTGAGAAGCATTTGACAGACTTCAATAGTGACTGTACTAGAGAATWAAAAAAAAAGAATTGTAAGAACATAGCATATGGGACTGATTTTAAGAAATTTTGCTTAATTAATTTGCTTAATATTATGGTGTGTGTATTCCAAGAAAAACTAACATCTGAAAATATGGAGCTGTACAACGTGATGGTCGGGAGTAGGCTACAGTACTGGGCAATTTAGCTATCCCCGTGTCAAGACCAGGGTTCAATTCCTGGTTCACGCGGGAGACCAGGGTTCAATTCCCCGACGGGTAGCACCATAGAAAGAATCTGGCTTGATGAAAACGATGTCCATTTCGTCTGTCTCTTTGGTCGCAATGTCATTTTTTGCAGGTAGTGGGGGATGTTCACAACTACACTAGCAAGGCTATAAAGAGTCTATTGTCCTGCTAAGTGGCCCATCCCGTGCCCCCTGCCCTCGTGCCTTGAACCTCATGTGCACACCACTGTTTCAGTGGATACAGCTGGAGAACTGCAAGGCAATCCCACTGTGCGCCACTTGGGAGCCATGACCAATATGACCAATATATATTGTCCTGCTAATAACAGGGTTAATAATATATCTGTGAGAATATCCAAGGGGCTTTAATTTAATTAAAACTTAATAATAATAATACTAATAATAATCGCTTTGTTTAAAATATAACAATATTTTGGAGATTATTTAGTTATCAAATAACGTAAAATGAGCGAGAAAAAGGACATTCTTGAACATGGGGTGAGACATTGTTACTAATTTGTAAATAAAGCCAGTTTGTTATTTAAAATTATTTATTTCTGTTTTTAGAGGGAGAGAAATCAAAAATCTACAGTCAAAGCTACAGTTGAGGTCGGCACGGGTATTGGACCAGCATCTGTAGCAACACAGCTTGCACTGCTATGCAGTGTCTTAGACCGTAACAACACTCAGGCGCTGTACAACGTGACTGTTCGGGAGTGGGCTACAGTACAACAGTAAGAGCAAAATAATCCTAACAAAATAAAATAATAAAAACCTCAGTGTAACAACAGTTTTAGTAAGTAATACTGAGGTCACAGTAAGAACCAAAAGCATAATMMGTACTCTAAMTCCTCCTTGTGCTGGTCTGGAKCAATGAAGTGGTGACGCAGGGTACCGTACTAAACCACAAATTACCTCTAAGTACCGCAGTATAATCACAAAACGTTTAGTGGAGCAACCACTGTATTCAGACCCTTTACTCAGTACTTTGTTGAAGCCCCTTTGGCAGCGACTACACCCTCAAGTATTTTGGGGTATGACGCTACAAGATTGGCACATCTGTATTTGGGGAGTTTCTCCCATTCTTCCTCTCAAGCTCTGTCAGGATGGATGGAGAGYGTTGCTGCACAGCTAATTTCAGGTCTCTCCAGAGATATTAGATYGGGTTCAAGTCTGGGCTCTGGCTGGGCCACTCAAGGACATTCAGAGACTTGTCCYGAAGCCCCTACTSCGTTGTCYTGGCTGTGTGCCTAGGGTCGTTGTCCTGCTGGAAGGGGAACCTTCGCCCCAGTCTGAGGTCCTGAGTGCTCTGGAGCAGGTTTTCATCAAGGATCTCTGTACTTCGCCCCCCCGTTCATCTTTGCCTCGATCCTGGCTARTCTCCCAGTCCCTGCCACTGAAAAACATCCCCACAGCATGATGCTGCCACCACCATGCTTCACCATAGGGATGGTGCCAGGTTTCCTCCAGACATGACACTTTGCATTCAGGCCAAAGAGTTCAATCTTGGTTTCATTAGACCAGAGAATCTGGTTTCTCATGGTCTGAGAGTCCTTTAGGTGCCTTTTGGCATACTCCAAGCGGGCTGTCATGTGCCTTTTACTGAGGGAGTGCTTTCCGTCTGGCCACTATTATAAAAGGCTTGATTGTTGGAGTGCTGCAGAGATGGTTTGTCCTTCTGGAAGTTCTCCCATCTCCACAGAGGAAATCTAGAGCTCTGTCAGAGTGACCATCGGGTTCTTGGTCACCTCCCTGACCAAGGCCCTTCTCCCCCGATTTCTCAGTTTGGCTGGGCGGCCAACTCTAGGAAGAGTCTTGSTGGTTCCAAACTTCTTCCATTTAAGAATGATGGAGGGCACTGTTCTCGGGGACCTTCAATGCTGCAGACATTTTTTGGTACCCTTCACCAGATCTGTGCCTCGACACAATCCTGTCTCGTAGCTCTACGAACAATTCCTTCAACCTCATGGCTTGGTTTTTGCTGTGACATGTACTGTCAACTGTGGGACCTTATATAGACAGTTGTGTGCCTTTCCAAAACATGTCCAATCAATTGAATTTATCACAGGTGGACTCCAATCAAATTGTAGAAACATCTCAAGGATGATCAATGGAAACAGGATGCACCTGAGCTCAATTTCGAGTTTCATAGCAAAGGGTCTGAATACTTATGTAAGTAAGGTATATCTGTTTTTGATATTTGGTAAATTTGCAAACATTTCTAAAAACCCGTTTTTGCTTTGTCATTATGGGGTATTGTGTGTTRATTGCTGAGGATTTTTATTTATTTAATCAATTTTAGAATAAGGCTGATACGTAACATTTGGAAAATGTCAAGGGGTCTGAATACTTTCCRAAGGCACTGTATAGCTACCAAACCATTTCAATCATACRAATTGTTAAATTGTATATTTTTCTTCCATTTTTCAAATTGGAATACATGGCTACTACCTCTTTCTTCCTTTGCTGGGACCCATTCAGTGTGTTACACAAAATAGGTCCACTTGAAAAATCTGCTCCTCACACTGGGTCCACACAGCCATTTATAACCTTAAAAATGACTCCTGGGTAGCAGGCAGGTATCCAATTATTCTTTACCCAGGAAGCAGTGCTGAATGGAGGAGTGGGCAGYGTGATTTACTCCCCACCTCTCCTTTTATTAAAACACTTTGTCTTATTGTTTTATTGATTTACAATCCGTCCAACTTTTTTGGCATCTGAAAACAATCAAGGTGCGGGGCRGCAGAATGTTTGGACATTAATCGTTAAAAAACAGTGTTTTATTCCTGGCCTGGGGTTTGCAGCAGCTGATGAGCGTTCAGGGTAAAAGGAGAGTGATTTATGGCAGTGTAGCCATAACAATGACGTGCTCATTAACATATCGACAGGCTCCAAGATGGATCCTCAGCATTGATTATTTCATGGCCTGTTAATGCACATTTGTTAAAAAGAGAGGAGGGAGGGAGGGAGGAGAGAAAGGAAAGGGAAGAGGAGGGAGAGCAAGGGAAGATGGGAAGACGTTAGGATTTCTCACCAGCACTGGAGAGAGACAAAAACCATGACTCCTTCAATCACCAGATCCATTTGTTGACTGTCAGGTTTATAAATTAATGATTGACAATCAGTCCTCAGCACTCTGAGAATCCATACAGACAGAGAAACACAGAGACAGAGACAGAGAGAGAGAGAAAGAGAAAGAAAAAGAGAGAGGGAGGGAGGGAGGGAGGAGAGATAAAGAGAGAGAGGGAGGGAGAGAGGAGATGAGAGAGAAGGGAGAGAGATACAGTATACAGAGAAGGCGGCACAGTGGGGAGGTTGAAATAGAGCTCTGTCTTAACAGGATATCAGTCAGTCAATGTGCTATTTCCGGTTCAAACAAGAGAGGGACGGCTATCTGTCATCATATTTCCCGTATTCAAGATGGTGGATGATATGCATTTTCAAATTCATGCTAATTAATGTTTGAATTTTTCCAACTGTCAAATACTGATTGTAGCGTTGTAGTGTATTTCCMCATACTCACATCCACCCAGATGACACAGTGCATATAGCATTGTTTATAGAAATACTAGCAGAGCCATGGCTCCTCACAGCTCACCTGCCTCAACTCATTCATATCTTATATTTAAGCAATAAGGCCAGAGGGGGTTTGGTATATTGCCAATACACCACGGCTAAGGGCTTTTCTTAGGCACGACKCAACGCGGAAGTAAATTACAGCAGTAAAACCCATGGTGTTCAGCCAATCAGCATTCAGAGCTCGAACCACCCAGTTTATAAATCCTATTATACCTTCCCTTGCCTCTGTCAAATACCAGCACMAAGGTCAATGCTCTATAAGAAGGAAATTATATGGTATGTACAAGAGGCTAAATACATACTGTACATGCCTTGCTACAAAGAAACAAATCGTATKCACATATGTGTCACGCCCTGACTTTAGTTATATTTTGTTTTCTTKATTTTTTGGTTAGGTCAGGGTGTGACAAGGGTGGTTTGTTTAGTTTTGGTATTGTCTAGGGGTTTTTGTCTTGTCTAGAGTTTTTGTTTATCTATGGGGATTTTGTATGGTCTAGGGCACAGGTGTCAAACTCATTCCATGGAGGGCCGAGTGTCTGCGGGTTTTCGCTCCTCCCTTGTACTTGATTGATGAATTAACATCACTAATTAGTTAGGAACTCCCCACACCTGGTTGTCTAGGGCTTTATTGAAAGGAAAAACCAAAAACCTGCAGACACTAGGCCCTCCGTGGAATGAGTTTGACACCCCTGGTCTAGGGGTATGTAGGTTGAAGGAGGCCTGAGTTGGTTCCCAATCAGAGACAGCTGTTTCTCGTTGTCTCTGATTGGGGAGYCTATTTAGGTTGCCATTTTCCATGTTGGTTTTGTGGGTAGTTGTTTTCTGTTTTGTGTTGCTGCACCTTTCAGGACTGTTTCGTTTTCGTTTCACTCTCTTTGTTATTTTGTTTAGTGTTTCTGTTCTAATAAAAATAACATGAACACTTGCCACGCTGCACTTTGGTCCGATGACTACTCTTCATCCGAAGACGAATAGCGTTACAATATGAACACATAGACTATATATACAAAAGTATGTAAACACCCTTTCAAATTAGTGGATTCGGCTAGTAGATTCAACAGGTGTATAAAATTGAGCACACAGCCAKACAATCTCCATAGATAAACATTGGCAGTAGAATGGCCTTAATGATGAGCTCAGTGACTTTCAACCCGGGACCATCATAGGATGCCACCTTTCCAACAAGTCAGTTYGTCAAATTGCTGCCCTGCTAGAGCTGCCCCAGTCAACTGTAAGTGCTGTTATTGTGAAGTGGAMACGTCTAGGAGCAACAACGGCTCAGCCACAAAGTGGTAGGCCACTACCACTTCACAGAGCGAGACCGCCAAGTGCTGGATCGCCAAGCACGTACAAATCGTCTGTCCTCATCTGCAACACTCACTACAGAGTTCCAAACTGCCTATGAAAGCAACGTCAGCACAATAACTGTTAGTTGGGAGCTTCATGAAATGGGTTTCCATGGCCAAGCAGCTGCACACAAGCCTAAGATCCCCATGTGCAATGCCAAGCGTTGGCTGGAGTGTGTATAGCTCGCTGCTATTGGACTCTGGAGCAGTGGAAATGMGTTCTCTGGARTGATGAATCACGCTTCACCATCTRKCTGTCTGACGGACTAATCTGGGTTTGGCGGATGCCAGGAGAACGCTACCTGCCTGAATGCATAGTACCAAATGTAAAGTTTGGTAGAGGAGGAATAATGGTCTGTGGCAGTTTTTTATGGTTCGAGCTAGATCGCTTAGTTCCAGTGAAGGGAAATGTTAACACTACATGACAATGCCCACATGCACAAAGCGAGGTCCATATAGAAATGGTTTGTTGAGATCTGTGTGGAAGAACTTGACTGGCCTGTACAGAGCCCTAACCTCAACCCCATCAAACACCTTTGGGATGAATTAGAATGCCGAGTGCGAGCCAGGCCTAATCACCCAACATCAGTGCCCAACCTCACTAATGCTCTTGTGGCAATCTTACAAAATTGAGTAGAAAGCTTTCCCAGAAGAGTGGAGGTTGTTATAGCAGCAAAGGTGGGACCAACTCCATATTAATGCCCAGGATTTTGGAAAGAGATGTTTGTGTACACCCACACATACGCTCGCATGCAAGCACACCACCAATATATCAATCAATTGATATATTTATTTATATCAAACACACTTATTCCACTACAAACAACTTAAAATGTGATCCTATCCAGCTTTCAGGAAACAAAGGAACATTCGGTTAGTTCTTTCGCCCGGCCCCAACCACCTCAGCCCTGCTCCCTCATTACAAGGAGAGTTGCCATGGTGACAGGTGCTAATTGATGGGCCAATCAGTCATTAGTGAGTGACAGGCGGGCGGCCCTGACCATCATGGCTCTGACTGGCATTCTCCTGGACCACTGTCACTGGGGTGTGGGAGAAGGAGTCACAAACACACACCTCTGTAAATCAATGCTGCTGAGAAAGGAAAAAGCGAGACACACACACCTCTCTCCCTCTGTAAATAAGGGCCAGTGTCACACAGCTGACATGTATTGACCGTCTAATCTTTACAGAGGGCTGCAGTGGAGTCAACGTGGGCTTTTTCTCTCTCCTCTCTGTCTTTCAACATCATCTCAAATCTAGAGGTGAGAAACAACAGTCCAACAGCTCCTCAGAAGGGACGCATTGTAAATACTGTTCATTCTACAGGAGTCSCAAATGACATMCTATTCCYTACATAATGCACTACTTTTAAACAGAGCCCTATGGGCCCTCATTGAAAGTAGTGCACTACATTACAAATAGGGTGCCATTTGGGACGCAAACCAAGTCCTTGTAATTGTATTCMTTCCTATTGGAGCAGTGTGTAGTAGTGGGGGGTACCTTGCCTGGTCTCCTCCAGGGTTAAATACATTAGAAGCCAGATGAGAGATTCAGTCAATGAAGTCACTAAGGATCTGCAGGCCTTCAGCTGTCCTTGGAGGACATGATGAGGGACTAGTGTGTGTGTGTGTGTTCCGCCTCCCCTCCTGTGACAAGGGGGCTTGCCCTGCCTCTTGTAGTGTAGAAACGGGGGCTCTAAATTGCTTCCGTCACCAGGGCCTGAGTAATGAGTGTGATTCTAATCTCAGTTCATGAGGCCGCTGGCATTAGTCTTAATCTGAGCTGGGCTCTCCACCGCCACGTGATGCAGAGCAGAGAGGGACCTAATGAGAATACGCGCACACACACACACACACACACACACACACACACACACACACACACACACACACACACACACGAAGTGTTTGGTCAGGACAAGGTTAATGGAGCTTTCTCCTCTCCTCTTCTCTCTTCCTCCTTCAGGGGTGCTTAGGTATGCAGAGGGTATTTCTGAAGCATCCTACAGACCACACATTGTACACTATAAATCACACTACACACCACTCACTACAGCTACATGTATCCTACACAAAAAAAGTACTGTTTTTTTCTTATTTATACAGATCATATTTAACCTTAGAAGCAAAAATATGCMAAAAATGTATTCAAACACAAGACATACGGCGCTACTACTGTTGGGGGTTTTGAGTCTACGTTAACGTGGTATGTGTGTCTTGTGTTTGCCACCTCACCACAGCCCCAGTCTATAGTCTGCTGTCACAGCTGTTCATACAGCTYGGGGACCAGTCTGGTGCAAAAGCTGTGACTAGAGTCCTCTGGCACTAGATTAGTGTTAGCGTAGCTGCAGCAGGCTAAATTGCTGTGGGGCTGTGAGTGGCTGCATAGCCGAGCAGGTCATTCCTCTCCGTCTCTCTGTGTTTGCCAGTGTTAAACTCCACCCTCTGCTCTCATCCATCCTCTCATCCACTTCCTGCCTCTGTCCATCCATCAATCCCTGCACTTTGTCAGAGCCGAGCCCCACTCAATGCCCGCCCGTCTTCCCCCCTCTGCCTGCCACGGCAATCACAGAGGAGGAGGATGGAAGGAGAGGAGAGCAGGCCTGACAGAGGCCCTGACGCCCGTCGCCTTCTATTGCACAGGCAAGCAGAAACACTAATGTTGCTCTCCTCTCCCCTAGAGCACGAACCTCACCTCTCCTCACACAGACAGACAAACAAATACAAGAAGAGACTTGTAGAGGGATGGGGGTGTAGGTAAGAAAGGAGAAACCAAAACAGAGATACTGAAGGAGATGCAAGGAGAAAGAGTGAAGAAGGAGAGAGAAAGAGAGAGAGAAAGCGAGACAAAGATGTTTGTGTTTTTCAGAAACGATTGGGACTCTGGTCAGGTGGCGGCTCAATTTGTCTTTTCACCCGACACATCAATAGAAATCACAAGGAGACAATGTCTCACTAATGAAGGTCGGATCAGCCTCAAGTCATCCTTGGTTTAAAGGGAGAGACCAAAGGCTTTTTGTCCCTTGTGTCTCAGTTGGTAGAGCATGGTGCTGGCAACACATGGATTGTGGATTTGATTCCCTTATGAGAACGTAAGATGTTTTGGATAAATGGTCTGCTTAATGGCATATATTTAACTMTTATTATACTGAACAAAAACAGAAATGCAACAAAGATTTTACTKAGTTRCAGTTCATATAAATCAGTTAATTGAAATAAATTCATTAGGCCATAATTTATGGATTTAACATGACTGGGAATAGAGACATACATCTGTTGGTCACAGATACTTTAAAAAAAGTAGGGGCGTGGATCAGAAAACCAATCAGTTTCTGGTGTGACCACCATTTGCMTCATGCAGCACAACACATCTCCTTYGCACAGGCYATTGATTGTGGTCTACGGAATGTTGTCCCACTGCTCTTCAATGGTTGTGTGAAGTTACTGGATATYGGCGGGAACTGGAACACACTGTCGTACACGTCGATCCAGAGCATCCCAAACATGCTCAATAGGTGACATGTCTGGTGAGTATGCAGGCCATGGAAGAACTGGGACCTTTTCAGCTTCCAGGAATTGTGTACAGATCCTTGYGACATGGAGCCGTGAATTTTCATGCTGAAACATGAGGTGATTTCGGTGGATGAAWGGCACGATGAAGGGCCTCAGGACTTCGTCATGGTATCTCTATGCATTCAAATTGCCATCGATTTTGTGGAACATTTTGGGAATCTTTTATTTCAGCTAGTGAAACCAACACTTAACATGTTGCATTTATATTTTTGTTTAGTGTTTCAGACCCGGTAGGCCTATAGGAGTCTCTCACAGATCATTCAGCTAAACCCACAGTCCAACTCATTCAATATTTTTTGATAGTTCAAACTAACCTAAAAAKGTACAGATTTTTGACGAACCGAACCAGCAGTGAGTTATCAAGAGAGCGGTGTACAGTACAGTATGTATGGCCCAATCCAAACGACTGGTATTTACAAAACTGAAGATAATAATTTCAGAGTCTGTTGAGAAAACAATTATGTTTATCTGAACCAAACTACAGTACAACTATCACCAAGTGTCTCATACACCTGCTAAGATTGCCATCTTAAATCTAGAACACGGCTGTCCTAACTCGGCTAACATCCAGCTAACAGCTAACTCGGCTAACATCCAGCTAACAGCTAACTCGGCTAACATCCAGTTAACAGCTAACTCGGCTAACATCCAGCTAACAGCTAACTCGGCTAACACCCAGCTAACAGCTAACTCGGCTAACATCCAGCTAACAGCTAACTCGCCTAACATCCAGCTAACAGCTAACTCGGCTAACATCCAGCTAACAGCTAACTCATCACGGACAAACTGAATTGGTCCACCCACACAGACAGCTTTGTGAAGAAGGCGCAGCAGCGCCTCTTCAACCTCAGGAGGCTGAAGAAATTCGGCTTGTCACCAAAAGCACTCACAAACTTCTACAGATGCACAATCGAGAGCATCCTGTCGGGCTGTATCACCGCCTGGTACGGAAACTGCTCCGCCCACAACCGTAAGGCTCTCCAGAGGGTAGTGAGGTCTGCATAAGACCTGTACAAAGAATAGGAAACTTTTTTAGGGTTTTGATTGAACTCGGACTAGGACCAGGAGTAGCCACAGGTTCAGAAAAACGCCGCTATTAAATACACTATAGCTCTAGGCTAACTAGCACGCTTTTCAAGGACTAACATATAAACTAGAGCGATATATAGACTGCAGCTAAAGCCAGGGTTCAGTTCAGAAAAACGCTAATAGGAACACCTTAACATCTGGGTAACAATCCAAGCAACAGCCAGCTACACCATAACGGGTGGGAAACAAGCATAAACACCCTAACTCTGGGAAGTCCAGTTTCCAAATAACATAAACCGTCGGGAAGAAATATGAAGCTGAACAGGAAGGGGGTCAGTGTCAGCATGAATAAACAGCGGAGGGTATGAAATAGGCATGAACAAGAGGAGGCTAACAAATCCGTAACTCGCTAGACAGTTCCAACTAACAGCCAGCTAACACGCCTAAATCTCTCTGCAGATAACGATCCATTTTAGGGGAATTGCAAAACCTAACTCTGCTAACATTCCATAGAGGCTAAACAGCCATGGGCTAACACCCTAACTTGCTAACATCCAGCTAAAGCCATCTAACACCTAACTCTGCTAACATCCAGGGCAACAGCCAAGGCTTAACAACCAACCTGCAAGTAAATCACTCAATCTCAGGATAAACAGAGGCCTGATCACAATTATGGGGGTCAGTCAGATAAAACCTGGGTACGGGGGGTCAGTTCAGAACCCATCCATCAGAAGTGAAAACAAGTTGGAGGCACGGGACCCGGAGAACAGGGCAGTGCTACAGCGGAGATTAAACCGTGGTAGGTGTAGGTGACAAGATGAGGGGTGGGGGGGTCAGGGTTTGCAGGATAAACAGTGGATATGGGGGTCAGTTCAATAAACCTAGTACGGGGTGTCAGTTCAACAAACCTAGAGTATGAACGGGGTCAGGTTAGAGTGAAAACGAGTCGAAGTACGAAGTGTTTAAGAGCTACATATTGCATTAACTCCTATTATTGGGAGAATGAAACGGTTGCTTGAGGCCATTTGAAAGCGGATCGTAGCCAAGGTAATAGAACAAAAGGAGAAAATTAGAAGCCTAAGGCGCGTTACTTCAAAGCGGGGAGTGGTTGACGACAGATTCAGTTATAAACAGTGAGTACGGCAAAACAGTTGTTATCGGACAAGAGGCAACGTGTACGAACAAGGCAGGGGTCCCAGTTCAGATAAAACTGGAGTATGGGGGAGTTCCCGTTCAGAAACCTAGGAGTATGGGTGTCAGTTCAGATAAAGCCGTACAGGAACTATAACATGGGGCGAGTCGTTCAGATAAACCTAGAGTTATGGAGTGTTTGTTACGAATGGTGCAAGATTCAGACCTAAACCTAGTTGTGAGTTATTACGACGAGGGAACAGTCAGGGTTCAGTGTATAACTAAAACCCAAGAAGAACTATGAGTTGTTACCGACAGAGGGGCAGTGTTACGAGTCACAGTTCAAATAAAACCTAGTGAAGTAGATTGGTTAGTGTCTTACGACAAAAAGGCAGTGTTACGAGCAAGTGCACAGTTTCGATGTACAGATAAAAAACCTGAGCCGAGTAGTTATATACAAAATGGGGGAGTGGTCTTAAGGTATCAGCAAAATAGGCAAGTGTTCAAGGACGATTTCTTTTGAGAAAAGAAGGCATGGAAGGCCAATTTATCTGCATTCGTAGGACAATTTTTTAAAACTCTTATGTTACAGATCAAACATAATTGGCTTGGAGTGTTACGACAAAAGCAGTGTTACGACAAAGGCAGTTATTACGACAAAGTGTTGTTACGAACCAAAGGCAAGTGTTACGACAAAGTGCAGTGTTACGACAAAGGGCAGTGTTACGACAAAGGTTCAAAGTGGTTACGACAAAGGCAGTGTTACGACAAAGCCAGTGTTACGACAAAGGTAGTTGTTACGACAAAGGCTTAGTGTTACGACAAAGGCAGTTGTACGACAAAGGCAAGGTGGTACGACAAAGCCAGTGTTACGACAAAGGCAGTGTTACGACAAAGTAGTGTACGACAAAGCAGTGTTACGACAAAGGCAGTTGTAGACAAGTTGTTACGACAAAAAAGGCAGTGTACGACAAAGGCAGTGTTAACGAAACAGACAGAGACAAAATAAACTGATTAAATACGAGCAAAGGCAGTGTACGATATTTCTAATTCAAACAAGCCATTCGCCATTATCAATCTGTTTACTGACCAAAATATTAGATTTAAAGTACAGTGTTACTACATAGCTGTTACGACAAAGCCATTTATCGACAAAGCACAGTGTACCACAATGCCACGTAGGACCGATCCAGAAGCCAGTTTACGACAAAAGGCGAGGTTGTACAAATAACACAAACCCATAGTTCGACAAATGTCAGTGTGACGACAAAGGCAGATCAGTTCGAACAACATAGGACCAGTTTACGACAAAGCACTTGTTACGGACAAAAGGACTCATTTTCTTTGTTGACGACAATTCTGTGTTGTTACGAAAGGCCCAGGTATACTCGACCCTAAAGGAGGTCTGTGATACGACAAAAGTCGACTCTACAAAGTGTCGAAGTGTTACGACAAAGGCCAGTGTCGACGACAGGAAAGTAGTGTTCACCAAAGGTTCCACAGGTTGCGACCAAAGCAGGTTGTTACAGATCAAATGGGTGCAGTGTTTACCGACCAACAGCAGTATTATCGACAAAGATGTTAGTGTACTACGACAATCGGCAACGCTCTCAGCTTGTTACGCAAAAGGCAAGTGTACGGACAAGGCCTGTAGTTTGTACGAGATAAGTCGGAGAGGTGTGAGCGAGCTAGAAGGCGATAAGTTCTATCACTTACTCAAAGGCAGTGTTACGACAAGAGGCAGTGTGGGTGTTACGACAAAGGCCAGGTGTTAACGCCCAAAAGTTGTAGGTGTTACGACCGATAATGGCCAAGTCGTACGACAAAAGGGCAGTGTTACGACAACAGGGCAGTGTTTACGACAAAGGTAGAGGGAAACTAGTGTTACGACAAGGCTTTTATGGATGTTACGACAAAGGCAAGATATGTTTACGACCAAAGGCAGTGTTACGACAAAGGCAGTTACGGACAAAAGCGCGCAGTGTACTTACGACAAAGGCATTGTTACGGACAAAGGAGTGTTACCGAACAAAGCAGTGTTATCGACAAAGGCAGTGTTACGAGCAAAGGCAGGTTACGACAGAAAGGGGTAGTGTTACGCAACAGAAGGCCCAGTGTTTTACGACAGACAGGCAGTGTTAACGACTCTAACAAGTTGGGCCGACACATCGCTGTACAGACAACAAAGGGTAGTGTGGACGACAATATATATTTGGCAGTGTTACGAACAAACGCACCCTAGGAAGGTGTTAACGACACACGGCAGTTTGTAGACGACAAAAACGTCAGGTCTGTTAGCGACCCAAAGAGCTTTTTACAGTGATATACGACAAAGCAGGCCAAGATGTTTACGACAGATAAGGCAGTGTTACGGAGCTACACAGGTCATTGACATTCGCTTACGACAAAGGGCAGTGTTACGACAAAGGGTAGTGTACGACAAAAGGCAGTGTTACGACAAAGGGCAGTGTTACGACAAACCGGCAGTAATGGTGGTACGACAAAACAGGTGTTACGGAGCAACAAGGTAGTCACTGTTTACGACCAAAGCACCCAAGGCAGAAATGCCCTGGTTCATAGGGGGATCAAAGGTTCAAGGGTGTTGACGAGCCATCACAAAAGCAGTGTTACGACCAAAGGCAGTGTTACGACAAAGGCAGTAGAATGTTACGCGAAGGAAGGTTAAGTGTTACGGAGCAAAGGGCAGTGTTACGACAAAAGGCAGTCTTAGCGGCGACAGAATGGTAAGTGTTAACGACACAAAGCCGGCCAGTGTGTTCGACCCAAAGGCCAGCCCTGCTGTACGGACAAAGTGCCCAGGTGTTACCGAACCCAAAGGCGAGGGAGTGATATAACGACAAAGTAGTGTTACGGAGACAAAAGGGCGAAGTGTTACGACAAATGGGCGAATGAGTTGTTAAAACGAGCAAAAAGGCAGTGTTACGGACAAAGGGTAGGTGTTACGACAAAGGCAGAACAAGTGTTATCCGACAAAAAAAGGGCTACCGAATGATGTTACGGACAAGGGCAAGAGTGTTGGACGACAAAATGAGTCTAGGTTATGTCTACGATCAACGAAGCCCTAGTGGTGTACGACCAAAAGGCCAAGTGTTACGGACAAAGGCAGTTGTTCGACAAAGGTAGTGTAATACGACAGACAAGGCAAGGTCTGTTACAGTACAAAGGCAAAGTGTGACGACAAAAGGGTAAAGTGTATCACGACAAAAGAGGGTAGTGGTTACGACAAAGGCCCAAAGGGTGGTACGAGCAAAGCGAGGGTTAAACGACAAAGGCTCAGTGTTTACTACCAAAGGGCAGTGTTACGGACAAAGGTTAGTGTTACGATCAATAGGGGCAGTGGTTTACGACAGAAGGCTTAGTGTACGACAGAAGGGTAGTGTTACGACAAAGGCAGTGTGTACGACAAAGGCAGGTGGTTTACGACAAAGGTAGTTTACAGACAAAGGCAGTGTTGACGACAACAGGCCAGTTTGACGACAACAGGCAGTGTTACTGAGGAACTAAAGGCTAGTGATCCCTCCCCCTACGACACAAAGGCTAAAGCTGTCCTTACGGAACAAACCCCGCATAGTTGTTTACGACAAAATGAAGCTGCCAAAAGCCTGTTTTATCGGACAAGCAGTGTTAACGACAAAGCAAGTGTATACGACAACAGCGAACCCAGTGTTTACGAGCCAATAATTGAGTTGT
>NC_036865.1:24741907-24746426 GCF_002910315.2 Salvelinus sp. IW2-2015 | reverse complement strand
CAACGCATCACTGGGGGCAAACTACCTGCTCTCCAGGACACCTACAGCACCCAATGTCACAGGAAGGCCATAAAGATCATCAAGGACAACAACCACCTGAGCCTGCCTGTTCACCCTGCTATCATCCAGAAGCGGAGGTCAGTACAGGTGCATCAGAGCAGGGACCGAGAGACTGAAAAACAGCTTCTATCTTCAAGGCCATCAGACTGTTAAACAGCCACCACTAACATTGAGTGGCTGCTGCCAACATACTGACTCAACAGCTCACTTTTATAATGGAAATTGATGGAAATTGATGCAAAAATGTATCACTAGCCACTTTAAACAATGCCACTTAATATAAAGTTATAGTATATACTGTACATCTATATCATCTACTGCATCTTGCCATCTTATGTAATACATGTATCACTAGCCACTTTAAACTATGCCACTTTTATGATACGACAAAGGTAGTGTTACGACAAAGGTAGTGTTACGACAAAGGTAGTGTTACGACAAAGGTAGTGTTACGACAAAGGTAGTGTTACGACAAAGCAGATACAACAAGAACAGTTGATCAAACAAATATTATGGAAACATTTACATTGAGGTATCAGAAGAATTTAGCCTTACTGCCTTTAGGTGCATAATGGCTTTGAAAGTCGATGCTACTGGAATAGAACAGAGATACTGTGTTGAGGAAGAAGGGAAGGTACAGCTGGGAGATACACATCGCTAATGAATGGGGTGAAAACCATGACTTACCACCAAACAATGTATAAGTGATTGGAGACCTAGTGAAAAGCACACTATAAAATACAGCAAATAAAGACGTTTCACATGTTACCAAGAACACAAAATGTATCCTCTGATAGGATATGCTTCAAATAAGTGTTTCTTCCCTGTAGGTGACAGTATGTCTTCTGCCAAGAGGTCTTCTGCCTGCGGTAGCTTGCCTTGTAACTACATGGTTGCTGGTTCAATCCCAATGAACCCCCTTAGTCGCTACATAAGCACCCAACCAAAGCGCTCTCCATCTCTCTCATTCTAGAACCCTTTCCAATCAGACATGTCTAATTAGAAGGTATTAAAGTGTTATTAATGGGCCGACCACTACAGTAGCAGCATGTTACAGATGACTGCTGTCAGGGAAGGACTCTAAACCCAAATGATTATTCTCAGTTTACTGGTTGTGTGTGAGGTGTCCMCATCCCTGGCCCTGTAACTAATGTTCACTATTAACCATGCTGTTAGTAATGATGGTCAAGAAACGGCCATTTATAAATAACTCTTTAGCCCACACACACATGAACGGACGAGTACACATGTAGTCACTTGCACACCCCAGCGCACACATAAATGCACACACGCACAAAAAGAAAATGCACAGGGAAAGAAACATTTTGATTGATAGATCTGTGAACTAACAAATTATATTCGAGACAATGTTATCGTTATTAACACTTGTGTTTTAAGGAAGAAGAAAAATACTAAGGGAATACGCTGTGTAATTATAAGTGTCCTGAGATGGTCGTGCAGCAGTGTCAGGCAGGGTGTCTTGGCTTTGAGCAGAGCTGCAGGGTGTCTTGGCTTTGAGCAGAGCTGCAGCGGCCGTCTGGGCCGTGAGCAGAAGCTGGGCCAGGCGTATTGGGGCCGGTGAGCAGAGGCTGCAGGGCGTATAGGGGGCCGTTGAGCAGAGCTGCAGGGCGTATGGGCCGTGAGCCAGAGCTGCAGGGTGCGTATGGCCGTGAGCAGAGCGGGCAGGGCGTCCTGTTAACTGCGGCAGTCGCAAGCAGAGCGGACAGGCGTCTTGACGTGTAGACAAAAGAGGCCTCGCAGGGCGGTCAATGAGGCGTGAGACGCAAAGAGTCTGAGGGCGTTATGGGTCCGTTGTGAGCAGAGCGGTACAAGGACGTCTGAGAGGAGGCTGGTGAGCAACGAGCGGCCCAGGGCGTCTTGGAGGCGTGATCAGACCGCGGAGCAGGGCGTCTGGGCGTTGAGCAGAGCAGGAAAACAGTCCGGCGTCGGGGCTGTGAGCAGAGCGGTAACAGGGGCGTCTGCCTGGGCCAATCCGTTGAGCAGAGCGGCAGGGCGTCTGGGGCCCGTGAGCAGAGCGGCAGGGGCGTCTGACGGCCGTGAACAGAGCTTGCAGGCGCGGTGCTGGGCCGTGAGCAGCCGCTGGCAGGCGTCTGGGCCAGGTGAGCAGGCTGCAGGGCGTTCTGGGCCGTGTAGCAGCAGAGCGGCAGGGGCGTGCTGCGGCCGTGAGCAGAGCCGGCAGGCGCCGTCTGGGCCGTGAGCAAGAGCGCAGGGCGTCTGGGCCCGTGAGCCAAGAGCGGCAGCGGCGTCTGGGCCATGATTGAGCAGTAGCTGCAGGGCGTTCCTGGCCGGTGAGCAGAGCTTGCAGGGCGTCCTGGGCCGTGAGCAGAGCTGCCAGCCCGGCTTCTAGGGCCTGCTGAGCACGCAGCCTCTGCAGGGCGTCTGGGACCTAAAGTGCAGAACAACCCAGCAAGCTAACAGCAGGCGGTCTCACTGGGCGGGCCGAGACCGTGAGCAGAGCGGCAGGGCGTCTGGGCCGTGAGCAGAGCGGCAGGGCGTCTGGGCCGTGAGCAGAGCGGCAGGGCGTCTGGGCCGTGAGCAGAGCTGCAGGGCGTCTGGGCCGTGAGCAGAGCTGCAGGGCGTCTGGGCCGTGAGCAGAGCGGCAGGGTGTAATATGATTAATATTATTCCCTGATTACAGTGAGAAAAGAAGCCATCAAACACCCAGCTACCGCCGACACAGACCCCAGCTAACTTCTCTCTCTCTGCATGGGAAACATATGTTTACAATGCCAAAGCAAATGGAATAAACAATAAACAAAAGGGAAATAAACAAGGGAAACATTAGTGATCACTCACACACACACACACACACACACACACACATATAATTGCCATCCCTCCATCATTCTCTTATTGTGATGTGGACAAGTAACTTGATGATGCCTCTGTGGGAACTCTCTCACTGTGTGCAGACAAAGAACACTAATAAATGAGAGGCCTATTTACAAAGTCAGCTCCACTTTAGCCAATCTCTCTCTGCATGGTCCAGCCAGTTAGGTCTGGGAGAGTGGAACAGCAGATCACAGGCAGAGAGAGGGACAAGCTGTTTACAGCAGCCAAAACAATCTATTAAGGGGTGTGTTTTTCAGCATCTTGATTTCAACCAGTTTATTTATCAGGTCTGGGCTACAGCATCACAAGGGGGACATTTATGATTGAATAAGATTGGATTACATTGAGCTGCTAACCGTATCTGATTGGTTTAGGGACCAAATATTAAATTCTTGTCTGAAAGGAAGAGAGTCGATCTTGTATCTTCTATACRTGGGGGTAGGATGGAGGGGGAGAGGGGATTTGATATTTCATCACTAATTTCATGGTTCAATGTTGGATTTAGACTGACACTAATGTTATGGGAATAAGGGTGCTGAAAACATTGTGGAACTTCACAGACAAGTTACACCCGGCTCCATTCTCATTCTASAATGAGCAGAATCTATTTGAAAGTTGAGATAATTACATTGTAAATAAGATATTGTAATTGACAATGTAACGTGGGTGTTTTCCTAATAAACTCGCATTTAAAAACAATAGATGTAATATAACAATAACCCCAGAAAAAGAAAATAACAAAAGAGATAAGAAATCATGTCAGATAAGGATTTTGTCAACTGTTCAAGACTACACGTCTGGAAAAAACCTGTGGAGTGTGAAAACGAAAACAACCTCCACAAAAAAGGAATGGAGAAGAGAGAGGAGGGATGAGCACCCTAAATAAATTCAAATTTCATGTCCTGTGAAAAGCAAATATGAAAGACGGCCTTAGAGTAGTGAAAGACTGTTTCTGTWTTCTGGCATGAAATGGGTCCGTGTTGTGCAGTGGGCGGTGAGATGGCAGGCGGAGGGAGACGGATGGACAGGAGTGACAGGGCGGTATTCATCCTCTACGCCCCAGYGGCTGGATTGCTACTGGCGCTCGACAGACCAATAAATCACGCTCCCTCCAGTCTGTACCTACAGCTTATTACATCCAAGATGACAAATAAATAATACTACCTGTCACACCGGGCCCTTGCTCAAGGATTGAGGCAGAAACCTTTTGATCATCACTCCTGATCTTAAGTGAAAACACTAGAACAAGGGAATTGAAGGCCATGCTTTACTGAGCTTATGAAAGTTGGAGGGAGAGGAGGTGGAGAGAGAGAGAGAGAGAGGCCTTTCTTTGCAATAGGTCACAAGTGATTCACACTGTGGTATTTCACCCAGTATATGGTAGTTTATCAAACATTTGATTTGTTTTCAGAGAAATAGTATCTCTAATATGGTGATACATTGGCAGAGGTTAGGAAAGTGCAGCTCAGTTCCACCTCATTTTGTGGCAGTGTGCATTCTTAGAGCCAGGTCTCCTACGGTGGGCCCTCTCTCATCCCTCTGTCTCCCCCCACCCTCTCTCCTTCTCTCCTCTCTCTCTCCCTCGTCTCCCTCCTCCTCTCCTCCC
>NC_036865.1:24734683-24736772 GCF_002910315.2 Salvelinus sp. IW2-2015 | reverse complement strand
CGGGAAACATTATGTTTCATTAGCCAAAGCAAGTGAAATAGATAATATACAAAAGGTGAAATAAACAATGAACATTAACAGTAAACATACACTTACAAAAGTTCCAAAAGAATAAAGACTTTTCAAATGTCATCATTATGTCTATATACAGTGTTGTAATAATGTACAAAAAGGAAAATAAATATACATAAATATAGGTTGTATTTACAATGGTTCTGTTCTTCACAGGTTGCCCCTTTCTGTTGGCAATAGGTCACAAGTGATTGCACACTGTGGTATTTCACCCAGTATATATGGTAGTTTATCAAACATTTGATTTGTTTTCAGAGAATATGTATCTCTAATATGGTGATACATTTGGCGGAGGTTAGGAAGTGCAGCTCAGATTTCCACCTCATTTGTGGCAGTGTGCACTCCGTGACGAGCATGGTCTACCTACGGGGGCCCCCTTTGCTCTATCCCTCTCTGTCTTCTTCCCCTCCACCTCACCTCTCTCTTCTCTAAAGGGGCAACCTGTGAAGAACAAACACCATTGTAAATACAACCTATATTTATGTATATTTATTTTCCTTTTTGTACATTATTACAACACTGTATATAGACATAATATGACATTTGAAAAGTCTTTTGTACGTGTAAAACTTTTGTAAGTGTAATGTTTACTGTTAATGTTTCATTGTTTATTTCACTTTTGTTTATTATCTATTTCACTTGCTTTGGCAATGTAAACATATGTTTCCCATTTCAATAAAGCCCCTTAAATTGAAATTGAGAGGTGGAGAGCAGTGAGATGGAGGGAGAGAAAAAGAGAGGAGGGGAGCTCAGTGAGAGAGGGGGAGGGGGAGGGAGAGAGAAAGTGGGTGTAAGAGAGAGACAGAGAGAGAGACAGAGAGAGAGAGAGAGGGGAGGCAAGGGTAGCCAGGAGGAATGAAAAACCCTGTGAATGTTGTTGCCACTACACACCTCTCTGGATGTGTGTGTGTGTGTATGTGTGTGTGTACAACAGAAAGGGAGAACAAGAGGAAAATGATAGTGGCCTTGCGCTCTGCAGAACGAGTGAGTCTCAGTCAGTTGAAGAAGACTCTGGAGGATTGTCCAAATCAAAAGCTTTCACCRCTAAACAGGACTGGCAAAGTGGGAGAAAACTGCATTCATAGTTTAGGCTGTATGGGAGGGAGAGAGGCCTGCCATTAGCATTYAAGCAAATAGTTMTATTAATGCATACCAGAAGCTTCTGCAGCCAACATACATGGAACAGATCAACCCTTTTGTAGATATTGAAAGTACTGGAAGTAGTGGGGAAAGATGTGGGCTAATTCGTGTTTTGTTTTGTGCTACTGTTTTCTTTAAATAGTTTTTTCCCCTCTCTATATACAGGTAAAAAAGCTRTAGTAGTGTTGTCAATACTAAAAATGTAACACATTGATCTAGTCGTTCGATCTCATTACGGGAGACTTCTCACTCACTCAAAATGGAAATKAATACCTTTTTAGAGAGATRCTATACTTTATATGGCCAACCATCAACCTGCCACAGCCGACGAGTCAACATAACCTGCTGTAATCTGCTAAGGTGACCGGCCTGAGACAGACTGCTGGATGCAGACACAATTTAGTTSACGATCATTGTAAAACTAGTTGACTACATATACTGCATTCTCTGTTCAGCTGATCAATCGAATTAAATCAWTAACACAACAGTTATTTCTCATTAAAAGAAAAGTGTGTAGATTAACAGGCAATAGACAAGATGCCAGTCTCTACTACAGCACACTCCAACACCACCCTCCCCTTCCTTTTAACCCAGGGCCTTCTCTCTCAAACAGGGAACAATTTACTTAGTTCTGTCCCTCCAGAAAAATGAAATGAAATGAAAAAGCAGCAGGGTGATATAACACAAAGCAAGACACCAACACTGAGTATTTCACAGACCTCCCTCTACTTCTTAACTGACGTGTGTGTATAACACAAAGCAAGACACCAACACTGAGTATTTCACAGACCTCCCTCTACTTCTTAACTGACGTGTGTGTGTGTATGACAGAACTCCACAAAGGAAGTAAGGCACCTGATTAAAGACTGTGCTGTCA
>NC_036865.1:24726667-24732957 GCF_002910315.2 Salvelinus sp. IW2-2015 | reverse complement strand
AAGAGAGAGATACAAGGTAACGCAGAGGCAATCAGCACGTTGACGGTACTTGAATGAGATATTCTCCTTCCCTATAAGAAGAGTATGGAAACCAGCAGAGAGGAGGAAAATATACTTGGAAGCAGGGCACGCGAGACTGAGAGAGCTATCCATGAAGAACACTCGACGATAAGATGCCCGTGACCTTTTTTGTTGTAGTTAAAGATAATCGTATTGTGTTCCGTTTGATCTGGAGAAGAAGATGATGTTTTTCCTTGGGAGAGTTTTCATTGATGATTTGGAAGTGTTGTGGTGACAAATGCCTCATAGAGAAATGTTCAATCAAGAAAACCCACCCTGATCCTTTTGTCCACCTTTCCGCGTTAGAAGTGGACGCCCAATTACTTGGTCCGCTCACATAACATTTGGAAGGTGTGTGCAATGTAATCAGCAAGTACTTTTAATTAGGTTGCCAACCCGTTTGATAAAATACGGAACGGTTCCGTATTATGAAAGATAACCGTTGTATCGAGAATATAGTTTCCGGATTTGACCATATTAATGACCAATAGGCTGGTATTTTCTCGTGTTTTATTATATATAATTAAGTTCTATAATTTGAGTATTTGATTGAGCAGTCTACTTTAGCGGTGGTAGCACGCAGCAGGCTCTAAGCAAGTCATTCAACTTTACTGCATTGTAGCAGCCTCTTTAGTAAGCGTGATCACAGCGCTGTTTAATGACTTCAAGCCTATCAACTCCTGTGAGATTAGTCTGGCAATATAAAGTAGCCTATTAGAACATCCAATTAGTCAAAGGTATACGTGAAATACAGCAATGGTATAGAGAGAAATAGTCAACGGTCATAATTTCTATAATAACTGCAACGTATCAAATTCTTTACTGGGAATATGAAGAACTGTATTATTGCACCACAGTTTCATATGTTCTGAGCAAGGAACTTAGAACGTTAGCTTTTTTTACATGGCAGCAATATTGCACTTTTACTTTCTTCCTCCAATCACTGTTTTGCATTATCTTAAACCAAATTGAGCAGCGTTTCAATTATTCTTTGAGACTAAATGGATTTTATTTTATATTATATTCAGTGAAAATAAGTGTTCATTTTCATTCAGTTTTGTACATTGTCCATTGATTTCAAATATATATATTACTTAATATGTCCGATTTAATCGGTATTGGCTTTTTTTTGGTCCTCCAATAATCGTGAATCGTATCGGCGTGGAAAAATCTACTAATCGTTCGAGCCTCTAGTACATACCAGACAACCAGGAAGCCATGATTACAGGCACACATCCTCAGTGAGCTAAGGCTAGAGCTGCCGCTTCAAGAGCGGGACACTAAGCCGCATGATCCCGTCTGGCGAACAGTCAATCAGGCAAAGCGCATGACAGCGACGAGATCGAATCGTTATACACTGGCTCTGATGCTCGTCGAGATGGCTAGGGCTTGCAAAACCATTACAGACTACAAAGGGAACAACCGAGAGCTGCCCAGTGATCACGAGCCTACTAGAACGAGGCTACAACTAATTCATGTCTCATCGAGGCATAATAACACTGAAACATTATGAGAGACCACTTTCCGGACGGACTGTGGTGATAACGATGCTCTCATGCACCATGTTGATAAAACCTTAAACAGGTCAACACATTCACAGGGAGGGCTCAGACAGGATAACAGGACGTGTACTGCGAAGCAACGCCGCTGAAGGCAAGCTGGCAAGTGTCTCGTACTGACATTTCTCAACCTCGCCCTGTCGAGTCTGTATTGCAAACCGATGTTTTAAGCAGGACCAACCATATCCCCCTGTGCCCAAGATACACTAAGCTAACGTGCTAAATGACTAACCGACGCCACACAATCACATTGGTAGACATGAAGTGCTTGCAAGGCTAGTCAGGCTCTAAAACACCATTACACAGAGACACCCTAGACCCACTCAATCTGATACCGCACCTACACATATCACAGATGACGCAATCCTCTATTGAACTCCACACTGCCCTTCCCACCTGGACAAAAGAACACCTTTGAGAATGCATCATTGACTAAGCTTCAGACGTTCAAACGCATAGTGTCCTCGAAGCTCATCATCAAAATAGAGACCCTGGGACTAAATCTCCCTCTGCAACTGGAATCTTCTGGTACTCCTGAGTAACTCCCCAGGTGTGAGGGTAGGTAGCACACGACTTCCGCCAACCGAATCCTACAACCACGGGGCCCTGAGTGGGTGCGTGCTCAGGTCCCCCCTGTAACGCCCTGTTCAGATTCATGAACTGCATCGCCGGCACCGCTCCAACACCATCAGTTAAGTTTGCCATGACACAACAGTGTAGGCCTGATCACTCGACAACAACGGACGAGAACGCCTTATAGAGCGGAGGTCAGAACATGGCCGTGTGCGTGCCAGGCACATACACCTCTCCCCTCCAACGTGTCAAATCAAATATATTTATATAGCCACTGCTCTTACATCAGCATATTCAAAGTGCTGGACAGAAACCCAGCCTAAAACCCAAACAGCAAGCAATGCCAGGTGAAGGAAGCAAGGTCAAGCAATTGACAACGACAAGAGTAAAGATGAGGCCTACAGGAAAACGAGGACACGACGCACCGCCCCCATCTCTCATGTGACGGGCTGTAGTGGAGTGAGGTTGAGAGCTTCAGTCCGTGTGTCCATCACCCAAACAATATCATGGTTCCAAACACACCAGACAGTCCGTGAAGAGGCATGACAATAACCTTTTCCCCTCCGTGAGATGGAAAAGATTTCAACATGCCATTCTTCCCCCTTATCAACTCGTGATTTACAACATATGAACAACTTTGCAATTAAGCATGGCTTGATGATCCAGTGATGAATGTGTCTGCGTTCGCTGTGATGAGTCGGGACTGGGACTGGCTGGGACTGAGATTAGCTGGGGCGGAGGTCGGACTCGAGACCGGCTCTGGAGACTGCCTGGGAGTGGACTGCCTGGGACTGGGACCGACCCTTTAACATGCTCTCAATCATGGCCAACACACACAACACACACACACATGTGCATGCAGGCAAAGGCACACTCACACGCCGCAAACGCAGGCAGGCATTCTCTCCCTTTCTCTTCTTCTCTCGTTCTCTCCTCTCACTCTCTCTCCTCTCTCTCCTCTCCTCCATCCTCCGCTCTTCTCTCCCTCTCCTCTCCTCTCCCTCCTCTCTCTGCCTCTCCTCTCCTCTCCTCTCTCTCTCTCCTCCCTCTTTCTCTTCTTCTCTTCTCTCTTCTCTTGCTCTTCTCTCTCTTCTCTTCTCTTCTCTTCTTCTCGTTTTCTCTTCTTCTTTCTCTTCTCTCTCTCTTCTCTCCTCTCTCTCTCTCTCTCTCTCTCCTCTCTCTCTCTGCTCTCTCTCTCTTCTCTTCTCCTCTCTCTATTACAGGGAGATGAGACGGACGCATTTGTAATTCAGAAACTTTTTGACACGTCCTCTGGCGGATTTTGGGAGGTGTCCTACGAGGTCCATAGCTATGCGTTCAAAGGGAGTCTCTATGATGGGGAGAGGAATCAAAGGGTTACGTAGGTGTGGCCGTGGAGCTGTACGTTGACATTGATCACACGTCCTACAATACCTGGCCACATCCCGGGTGACCCGGGGCCAATAGAATCTTTGCATGATTCTGTCAATAGTCTTGTCTCGTGCCAGGTGTCCTCCTATGACGTGGGAATGGGCTAACTGTAGAACTGTATCCCTGTATGGTCTAGGCACCATTAGTAATTCCTGGTTTTCCCCCCTTCGTCGTACGACCCAGTATAAGAGACCCTGCCTGATTGCATAGTAAGGAAGAGGGGGCTCACCTGATCCGTCGACGTTCCTCCCGTCGATCACCTTCACCTTCCTCATGACCTCCCTTAGGTCTGGGTCTCTATGCTGCGAGGTGCCGAACTGTCCCTTTAATTCCTGGGGCAGGTCGACCTCGGTAGAGGGATGTGGAGTTTGTTCCCCATCCCCATCAGGGGTGACCGAGGAGAATCCCTTCCAGGTTCTCTCCTCGGATGGAGCTTCAAATATATCCCTTAGCGCCTGGTTGCTCCTTCCTTCCTGCGTTGTGTATAACCCTTCGCAGGTGTCTTCATCGGTGGTTTCCTGGAATATATGTCGTAAACGTTGGGTCGCTATTTCTTCCTCTGCTGCAGAGGACGAGGACGCGGCTACGTCTCCTTGTAGGACTACTACCTCGGGCTTGGATTTTCTCTTCTTTCCTGTTCCCCTTCTTCCCGTGCATAACGTCATCTGCCGAAGCTCCTTATATAGGGGACAGTCTCTCCCGATCAATAATGGCACCTTCAGCTGGGGCACTTTCCCTGCCCTGACTGTACACCTTCCTTTTGGAGTGAGAATAGGCAGATTCACAGTGGGGTAATAGTGGGTGTCTCCATGGATACAGGATAGGGCTACTTTGTCTGGTAACAGTGTTGCGGAGGTCACCATCCGCTCCTCTACTAACGTAACCATACTTCCCGAGTCGAGAATGGCTACCACATCTTGTCCTTCGACTCGAACTGGAATCTCTGGGGCTGGGGCTATTTCTGCAAACCAACAGTGTTGAGCCATATCTTTGGCAGTCAGCTGGTACCGGGACAGGATCTCGGTTTTTAGTCGCCCATAGTCCGCAGCTTCGTGGGAATCCAGGTCAAAATAGGCTTCCTGTACCACCCCGGTCAAAAGAGGGGCTAATGCGCTCGCCCATTCTGTGGGCGGCCACTCTTCCAAGGTGGCCGTCCTTTCGAAGGTCATGAGGAAGGCTGGGGTATGCTACTAGAGGTCGAGGCCTAGCAAGACTTTGAGATTGAAATAATCTAGGCAGAGCACCGCACCGCCTAGATAAGATCGGAAATTAGCTATTCGCTATCACAAAAAAAGATTATGAGAGAACAAACCAAAACCAGCGATAATCAGAAAAATCTATATAATAGCTATCTCTCAGCAAATAGATTATATCTGATATATATCTATGAAAATAAAGTGACAATGAGAAAATGGAACCTGAGTATCATGCCAGACAACGTGCACTATGTACCTTTTAGTAGATCACGCATGAACTATGCAGTGCATTACATGATAAGGACCCAAATATCGCATGTTAAAAGTCGAGAGATCTAAATAGCAGGATATAGCCACGAGCATCAATGTGCAGTTTAGTATTGCACATTTGACGAAAACATATATTCACACGCTAGGTTAGGCGTGAGTATAAGAAACGTAGTAGAAAGGATGACATATAGTGTGCACATGTATACATAAACTCAAACGTTAATTAGTATTACCTTGTTCAGAACATGTTGAATAGCTGGTGGTGCTAGAGTTATTTCCAGCCCAGATTACTGCCAAATCAGGTCTGCTTCGCAGAATGATGAGACAAATTAGGAGCAAACGAGTTCAGAGGGATCTAGTCGCATGACATCAGAATAGATTTCAAGACCACACTTGTGGATATATTACCACTCCATAACGCTACTCACATATGCCAACACTACAGTTGAACTTATCTACACATCACACCTTTGCAACACTAACTATCGAGACTGACATCTGACCCTAGGCACCCATCCTAATTACCCAGGGATATAGGCCTACAACGGTCACTAGTGCCAGGAAACAACGCATCTGAATATGGCTCGAGTGCGAGTATACATTACATTACGTTACCAAGGGCATCACGTGTGAAGTCATAAATACAGCGCTGGTGATCAACGCATGTACTATATACTAAGAGTGTCTGGAACATATGCAAACTAGCAGTAAGTATGAACTGAGCAGGCATGCTTAACGAGCCTCAGGCACTCGTCTGGCCGCCTTACCACCTTAGAATTCGCTAATCATCAAAGGACAGCTCAATCAATATCAAATATAGACTTAAATTATAAATAATAAACAGAAATACGAGCCTTTCGGTCATTAATATGGTCCAAGTCGGAAACTAATCAATTTCGAATAACAAACGTTTATTCTGTTCAGTAAAATACGGAACCGTTGCCGTATTTCATCAAACGGGTGGCAACCTAAGTCTAAATATTGCTTTGTTAATTGCACAAACCTTCAATGTTCTGGTGAAGCGGACCAAGTAATGGGGCGTCACTGCTAAAGCGTAAAGGTGGAACAGAATTGTCAGAGTGGTGTTTTCTTGATTGTACCACAGTTCTCATTGAGGATATTGGTCACTCACTAAACACCACATAATCAATGAGAATCTCCCAAGCTAAAAAACATACATCTTCTTCTCCAGATCCAAAGGAACACAATACGATTATCCTTT
>NC_036865.1:24724384-24726642 GCF_002910315.2 Salvelinus sp. IW2-2015 | reverse complement strand
TAAACTACAACAAAAGTCACGGGATTGTCACCGTCTTAGTGGTTCTTCATGGATAGCTCCTCTGTCTCGGTGGCCATCTTCCAGAGATAGTATTTTCCTCCTCTCTGCTGGTTCCATACTCTCTCTTATAGGGGAAGGAGAATATCTCATTAGTACCGTCAGCTGTGCTTGATTGCCTCTGGTTACCTTGTCTCCCATGCCTTATTGGGCTACTATCCGTGAGCCCAGCCTGCCMTCTGGTGGTCCTTCCACAGTTCCACCTTGTTTCCTTCCACAAAATTCTGCCAAATTAGTTCGCAACGAGCCAGGCGGCCAAAACTGTTGCATATTCCCTGACTCTGCGTGCAATGAACGCAAGAGAAGTGACACAATTTCCATAGTTAATATTGCCTGCTAACATGAATTTCTTTTAACTAAATATGCAGGTTTAAAAAAATATATTTCTGTGTATTGATTTTAAGAAAGGCAAAAGATGTTTATGGTTAGGTACATTCGTGCAACGATTGTGCTTTTTTTAAATCATCACCCGTTTGGCGAACTAGGCTGGGAGTCGATGATAAATCAACAGGCACCGCATTGATTATATGCAACGCAGGACAAGCTAGTTAACCTAGTAATATCATCAACTATGTGTAGTTAACTAGTGATTATGTGAAGATTGATTGTTTTTTACAAGATAAGTTTAATGCTAGCTAGCAACTTACCTTGGCTCCTTGCTGCACAAGCATGCCACGCAGTTTCCTCGTGGAATGCAAAGTAATCGGTCATAACCGGCGTCCAAAAATGCCGATTACCGATTGTTATGAAAACTTGAAATCGTCCCTAATTAATTGGCCATGCCGATTAATCGGGTCGACCTCTAGTATGTACGCACGGTCACTGTGGGGATGACGTCATCGATGAACATATTGATGAAGCCAATGACTGATGTGGTGTACTCCTCAATGCCATCGGAAAAATCCCGGAACATATTTTGCAATGCTAACATGCAATCCAATGATTGCATGTTAGCTAGTAGAACGGAAGTGGGAGTTTATTCGATCGCCTACAAATTCTCAGAAGGCAGTCCAACCTCCGTCCTCTTTCTCTCCTGTTCCCGGGAAAGCTTCAGTATGGTCCTTCACGTCGGACTCGTTAAAGGAAAAAACTATAATTCTGCATTCGGGTGAGTAATCGCTGTTCTTTATTTCTGTCATAAGGACGGGTAGCAGCAACATTATGTACAGAATAAGTTTCAAAAATAAGTTGCAAAAAACCCCCCAAAAAACCAGTTGGTTAGAACAATGTAAATGGTCAGCCATCCTCTCCGGCGCCATGATAACATGATACAAAATACCATCTACAAGAAGGAAACGGTTGTTCATCATGTTGAAACACCATCAGGAATGGAAACTGTTGTTCATCATGTTGAAAATCACCATCTAAAGCAAGGGGTGTCCAACCTCAATTCCACCGGAGGGCAGTGTCTGTAGGTTTTTGTTTTTTCCTTTCAATAAAGCCCTAGACAACCAGCGTGTCTGTGTGTGTGTCTGTGTGTGGTGTGTGTGTGTCTGTGTCTGTGTGTGTGCGCTGAACACCATGTCAATTAGTCATTCAGAGTAATATCACGCAACATGTTAAACACTGCCGGTAGTACAACGACTGTTGACAAAAAATCAAGGTCGACTATAGATTGGATCGCTATTGCGCTCCAAAGCTTTCACAAATAGTTATTTTGATTTCAATGCATTTAAAGAGAACATGGAACCAGTTTCCCAGCCGGCTGTGTTTTATTAGATTCCTACATGCTACTGTAGGCAATATGTAATGAGCGGCGGTTGACAGAAATGACTTGTCATATTTTGCATTTAAGCTTCCCCTAACTGATGTAGCTTGAAAGATAATAAGTCACATTTTCATCATTATATAAATTTTTGTTACCCAGATATTTCGGCGTTAGCAGTGATGAAGCAAAAGCAAACACGAGCCAAGGACAGCGCATGAAAAACCATTCCCAAAAAATTTGATTCAACATTGTCATTTAAACACCGCTAATCACATATGCACTCAGTGACAACACACACACACACACACACACCACACACACCCATGCATTCCAGGGATATAGGCTACCACGCAGTTTCAGGAAACAATACCATATGGTGAGCGATAACATACATTACCGTTACCCCCATGCACACTGGGCCTGCAATAAAGCCATCTGAAAATTCCCCAGCAATACAGAGGCATCACATTTGCCTTAGATCTCTCTCAACAAC
>NC_036865.1:24708817-24720446 GCF_002910315.2 Salvelinus sp. IW2-2015 | reverse complement strand
AGAGCTTTTGTCTTTTTGTGTAGAGTAAAGGTCGTCTAGAGTTTTTTTCCCATCTGGTTGCACATTTAACATGCTGATAGAAATTAGGTAAATCGGATTTAAGTTTCCCTGTATTAAAGTCCCCGGCCACTAGAAGCGCCGCCTCTGGATGAGCGTTTTCCTGTTTGCTTATGGCGGAATACAGCTCATTGAGTGCGGCCTTAGTGCCAGCATCAGTCTGTGGTGGTATGTTGACAGCTACGAAAAATACAGATGAAAACTCACTAGGTAGATAGTGTAGTCTACAGCTTATCATGAGATACTCTACCTCAGGCAAGCAAAACCTAGATGCTTCCTTAGATATCATGCACCAGCTGTTGTTTACAAATATAGTCCGCCACCCCTTGTCTTACCAGACGCCGCTGTTCTATCCTGCCGGTACAGCGTATAACCAGCCAGCTGTATGTTGATAATGTCGTCGTTAAGATATTACAGTTTTTAATGTTTAATCTTCCTCGTAGGTCGTCTATTTTATTTTCCAATGATTGCATGTTAACTAGTAGAACGGAAGTGGGAGTTTATTCGATCGCCTACAAATTCTCAGAAGGCAGTCCAACCTCCGTCCTCTTTCTCTCCTGTTCCCGGGAAAGCAGTATGTCCTTCACGTCGGACTCGTTAAAGGAAAAAATATATTCTGCCAGTTCGTGGTGAGTAATCGCTGTTCTTATTTTCTGTCATAAGAGACGGTAGCAGCAACATTATGTACAGAATAAGTTCAAAAATAAGTTGCAAAAAACCCCCCCAAAAAACACAGTTGGTTAGGAACATGTAAATGTCAGCCATCTTCTCCGGCGCCATGATACATGATACAAATAACCATCTAAAAGAAGGAAACTGTTGTTCATCATGTTGAAATCCCCATCAGGAAGGAAACTGTTGTTCATCATGTTGAAATCACCATCTAAAGGAAGGAAACTGTTGTTCATCATGTTGAAATCACCATCTAAAAGAAGGAAACTGTTGTTCATCATGTTGAAATCCCCATCAGGAAGGAAACTGTTGTTCATCATGTTGAAATCACCATCAGGAAGGAAACTGTTGTTCATCATGTTGAAATCCCCATCAGGAAGGAAACGCATTACTTCAGAGATAGAGGGCAATATGTCTGGACCCCACACACCACCCTCTCCCTCCATCCACACCTGGGACCCAGCTCAATATGAAAAGGAAACATTGATTATGCTCTTACCTTTTCATTAATATCGATACACTGCTATTGTTGTAGCGGTCAGCATCTTCTCAACCCATAATACATTCACTCAACCAATCATCACACATTCACAAAGACACATGGACTGGGACCTGGCTTGATGAGCTGTGTGACGGAGTGGGAATCTTTCAGTCAGACAACAACATGTGTTACCAGATCACCAACGCCTAGGTCTGTGTCTGTGTCTGTGTGTCTGTGTGTGTGTGTCTGTGTGTGTGTGTCTGTGTGTGTGTGTCTGTGTGTGTCTGTGTAAGACCGCCCATAGATCAGTTCCTCGATAGAGTGGAGAACTTGATCCTAGGTTTTTTTATTGCTCCATATACATTTGGTGATGGCTTTGGTTAGTTGTTTTGAAAACAAGAAACTGGAGATAGCATGGGAAGCATCTGAAATAAATAGTCGATCTAGGGTGTGTTCATACGGATAACATTAGATTCCTTTCGGATTAAGGCCTAATTGGGGAGGGAGATCCAGGTTCAAGATCATTCTTGATTCGATCCAGGCAGAGGAGATTCATTTTCCTTGAAAAGGCAATTCCGATCTGCCGTTGTTTACAAAGATCCCAAGGTATTGAAACCTGTTGTCTTTCCAATTGGAACGGAACAGTGTCTTCATAGAAGGCTTTGGCGAATGTAAGATGGAGAGGGCAAACAGTGGATTTAGTCAAATGTGTCTATATATCCCTTGAAACTTTGCCGTACTGAGCAATTGTGTTCTAAATGGAGGGATTTCTCAGGGTTGTATATGTTAGAGCAAGACATTATCTGTGTAGAGCGACATTCTTGGCTTGAAGGCCACCCTACAGGAAAACACCACAATTACTGCGATTGCTCTTATCCAAACCCTCCGCCAAAGGCTCCGCCCCAAAACCAAATAGACAGGGTGGACAGCGCAGCATCCTTGTCTTGTGCCACGTCCCAAAAGGAATCTTTCAGGAATTCAGACTGTTTAGTAGTTCACCATGGCATTGGGTGAGGAATTATAGGACCGAATCCATTTAATAAAAGTTTGGCCATATTGAACTGGAACAAAAGCTCCAACTCCATCCTTCGAACATCTTCTCAGCACCAGTGAGCTTAGCGGGACAGGGTCTTCTGTGCCTTTTACGTGATCAAAAAATATTCAAAAAGACGGCGAAATATCAGAAGAGTACCTGTCTCTAATAAATCCAGTTTTGGTCCGCTTTGTTTATTTTCGGGAAGAAGAGGGTTTAGTGTTTTGGGAGAGCAATTTTGGTAATTATTTTAAAAGTCGAAATTCCAACAAGCTATATGGGCCGGAAGGACGAGCAGGATAGAGGTATTTGTTGGAGCAACACTGTAATGCGGGCTGTGTACATAGAGTCTGAGCTCTGTTTTTGCAAAAATCATCCAGCATTGGCATGATAATAGGGCTAAGCTGTGTCCAAAAAGCTTTGTACCTTTGAACTCTCTGGAAATCCATCTGGGCCTGGGGACTTGTCAGTGGCATTGAGATAATTGCTCGAGGAACTCCTCAGGGTGAAGGGGTTGAGATCTTCTTAGTCGCGGATCTGATAGCATTTTTGTAGCGAGATTCCCCTAGAAGGAATGGTATATAATTTGCAGTAAAAAAACATGAAAAGTAAAAAAAATGTATCTTATTTCGATCATATGTGACCTTTTGTCATTCTGCCTGTTTGGATGGCCATGATTGTAGCTTCTGGACTGCCTCTTTCTTTTAATGCTTTTAAGCAAGCAATCTTGCTAGGGCCTATTGCTATACTCATGGATTTCTGTTTAGCAAAGAAAACTTCTTTTTTTTATCTTCCGCGAGTGATAAGTCGAAGTTAGTTTGGATGTTTTTACAGAGGTCAAAAGCGGAGGTGGACAAAGCGTGATCTGACATTTTTCACGCTCTGACCTTTAGAGATCCTTTAAATTTGCTTATTGGTAGGTCAGGGTGCGACTAGGGTGGAATCTATGGTTTATATTTCTTTGTTGGGCCGAGTATGGTCCATCAGAAGGCAAGCTGTCTATGTCTCTGATTGGGGTAAATACTTAGGAGCCCTTTTTCCCACCTTGCAGCTGTGGGATCTGGCTTTTGTGGATGTTGCATGTGTTTCACCCCTAGCTTTACGTTCGTTGAATTGTGTATTGTTTTGGTGGAACATTAAAATTAAAGAAAATGTACGCCTTTACCACGCTGGACCTTGGTCTTCATTTAACGACGAATCGTAAACAACAATTGCTATGGTCCGATTGTTACAAGTGGCCAGAATTTATAAAAAACCCTTTGGGATAAAAATGTGATCTATATGAAAGTAGGTGTTATGGACATTAGATGTAGTATGTATAAGTCGCATAGATGAGCTATTAGTCTCTCTCCGATAATCTATCAGTTCCCATCTCTTTAGTTGAAAGAGTTGACATTCTTTGCTGATTCAAGGGTCTGTGTGGTGACTTCGAGATGATTGGTCCAGGAGTTTGAGTTAAGGGTACAAAATTTAAAATCTCAGCAAGCACTATAAAGGAAACGGCAATGCTCATTGGACAAGGTTTATCATTTTCGACATGAAGGCCCACTATTCTCTGTTAGGGGCATATACAATACCAGTTCAAAAGTTTGGACACACCTACTCATTACCAGGGCATTTTTCAGTAGGTTTGATGATTTTTACATGTTAAGAATAATAGTGAATACATCAAAACTGATGAAGAATAACACATATGAATCATGTAGTAAAACAAAGAAAAGTGTTAACAAATCAAAATATATTTAGAATTTGAGATTCTTCAAAGTAGCCACCCTTGTCTTGTGACAGCTATGCACACAATATGGCATTCTCTCAACAAGCTTCACTGACGTAGTCACCTGGAATGCATATATTTATTTCCTTTTGTATTACTATCTCAATTACAAACAACTTTGTTAATATAAGACATATATGACATTTATGAGGAAGTCCTTTTTACGTGTAAAATTGTTAAGGTAATGTTTACTGTTAATGTTTTCTAGGCTCTATTTTTCACTTTTGTTGTATATCTATTTCATTGCAATGTTGTGGCCAGAGTTTAAACATTTATGTTTTGCCCATATATCAATAAAGCCCTCCTTAAATTGATACATGAGAGGGAGAGCTTTTTGCGATTTAGAGAGTGGCGAGAGATAAGAGTTGGTAGCTCAGTGAGATAGTCAGGTTAAGCGGAGGTAGGGAGATGAGAAAGTGCGTGTAAGAGTGATAGTACTGAGAGATGAGACGATTAGCAAGAAGAGAGAGAGAGACGGTAGTGGGAGGCAAGAGGTGATGCCGGAGGGATGAAAATATCCCGTGTGTGTGTTGTAATGTCCACTACACACCCTATCTCTGATTGTAGTGTGATAGTAGTGTGTGTGGTAGTGTGTTGCGTGTGTGTGGGTGTGTGTCGTCGTGTGATGTATGTGTAGATGTGATGTGGTCGCATGTTAAGACAACAGAAATCGGACGACACAAGCAAGTATAAATGATATGGCCTTGCGCTCTGCCAGAACGGTGAAGTTCTCAGTTCAGTTGTAATAGAAGACTCTTGGAGATGGTAGTGCGTCACAAAATCAAAAAGTTTCACGCTTAAACAGACCATGACAACAGGGTCACCGAGAAAACTGACATATCATTTTTCAAAGGCATGAGCTTAATGAGATCAGAGTCGAGAGAGTGACTTGCCATGTAGACATTAAGACACAAATACGGATTCTATATAATGCTATACAGAAGCTTCTGCAGTCCCAAACAATGTCCATGGAACAGATCAACCCTGGGAAGATAATTTGAAATACTGGAACGTAAGTGGAAAGATGTGGCTAAAAATTCGTGTTTTGATTTTTTGCGCGATAACTGTACTTTCTTATAAATATATCCCCTTCTCGTAATACATTGCGAGAAAATATGCTTATCGTAGGTGTCAATACTAAAAATAGAATCAGCAGTAGATGTCTAGCGGTCGCTATCGATATCCTGTCATACACGCGATCGAGGAAGATTCGCACGTCATCTGCAATAATGAAGATAATGAAATACCTTTGTTTAAGAAAATGATGACTATACTGCTCTCATATAGGGCCAGACCATACACCTGCGCAGCAGCCGACCGAAGTCCCAACATAACCTCCTGTAAGTGTGCTAAGAAATGACCGGCCTGATGCAAGAACTGTGCTGGATGCAGACAAACAATTAGCTAGCACCGATAGCATAGTAAAACCAGGTAGACCTACAATATCTGTCGAGCTCTGTTGAGGCACTGGATCAAAGGTCGAATATAATAAATCAATAATCACAACAGTTCATATTTTCATTTAAAAAGAAGAAGTGTGTAGTAATTATACAGGCAATCAAGAGAGCGATCGTCCAGTGTCTACATAGCAAACACAACTCCAACACCAACCTCTCTCCCTGTCCTTTAACCCAGGGCCTTCTCTCCTCAAGACCAGGCGACACCAAATTTAACTTTAGTTACATGTCCCACCTAGAGAAAAATCTAATCATAACGTCCCTCCTCCATCAACATTCAAATTGATAAAACGCATCCGCGGTAATTACACAATACGCCAAGACACCTCAACCACCTGTAGTATGTCACAGATCCCATCCCTCTTATCTCTTAACTGACGTGTCGTGTGATTACGCTCTGAAGAGACATCCACAAAGGAAGTAAGCAGAGCATCTGATACATAAGGACTTGCATGTCCTAATAAAGGTTGTCGGGAATTACAATGTCCTCTTCCATTCTTCCCGTGAGAGAAGAGAAGGAGGTGAGAGAGCGAGAGAGATGAGAGAGTACAGAAGAATTATTGTACGATGAGTCGAGAGAGAGAGAAGGAGAGGAGAGAGAGAGCTGTGCAAGAGAGTAGAAGAATAAGATCGATAGAACGACGAGAGAGATGAGGAGAGAGAGAAGAGAGAGAATAGAGAGAAAACTGAAAGAATGACCTGCGATGGACGAGAGACAGAGACAGAGAGGTAGAGATGAGAGAGAGGAAGAGACTCGAATGAGGGAGGAGATGAAACTGACTCACGAGCAGAGAGAGAGAGCATCATCCGGACGAAGAGAGAGGAGATGAGAGAGGGATAGGGCAAGTTGGTTCATCATGGTTGAAAGGCGACAGTGAAAGAGAAATTCTGTTAAAGTCTTCAACCTCTCCCCGAGGGGGAAATAGGTTTTGTCATGCCCTGCTTAACTACTGTCTTGGAGTGAGACATACTTGAACATCTCTCTCTCCTCTCCTCTCCACACCACGAACTGAAGCACAATCAGCTCGCGCTCCACACAGCCCCGTCAATTGAGAATGGGCGTGCTCTGTTCCTCCTTTCCTGGTGGCCTCAATCATCTCTTTGTCTTATTGAATCAGCGTTGACCGTGCTTCTACACCTGCATGCTGCTGTCTGGTGTTAGCTGCTCGGTTTTATACATGGATAACAGCACTGTAAAACTATCAGCTTTGACTGTAAGAGAAGGCTATATGAAAATTATTTTGATTTGTCACCGTTGGAGGGTGAGAGAGTTATTGTACCTAGGCACCTACTACCGGCCATTCTCGGACTCCTCTCTTAGTAGGCTGTTCTCGTTGTTGTCTGTATGATCAGGGATACCACTGTGTGTGGTCATCGGGCAAACTTAGACGATCGATGTGACTCTGTTGCCTCCGCCGCTCTCTAGTCATTGATATGAGATAGGTAGTGTGTGAGTACTGAGCACGCATCCATCAAGGGCCCCTGGTGTTGAAGGATTCAGCGTGGACGGAAGTGTAGCACCTACCCCACCACCTGGGAGTTACGTACAGAAGTCCAGGATTCCAGTTGCAGAGGAGATGTCAGGTCCCGTAAGGGTCCTAGCTTATGATGAGCTTTGAGGACCACTATGGTGATTGAATACGTCTGTAGCCGTCGTAGTCTCTTGATTTCAATAGCCTCCACATTAAGGTCCTTCCATGGGAAGGCAGTGTGGAGTCCAATAGTATATAATTGTCTATCATCTCTGTGTAGTGCTGTCGGTTGGCCATATCCAGCTGGTACTTGTAGGCGGTTCTTATTGCTAAATTGTGAGTGGGGTCTTAGGAGTTCTGTTAGCGTGTATAGTTGACAGAGCTCCCTCGTGTGATAGCGTAGCTCCTCAAAAGCTACTTGCGAGTGCTACCAAAATCGTCGAGTGCGTCGTTTCCACCTGGTAGTTCATTTGCACCGTTAAAGACGACAATAGCTTAGTGTTCTGCAACAGGACTATGGTGGCGTTGCTGCATGCGTGAAAGCAGGTATCACATGTAATGAGCTGCGCGTACGAGACGTCGGACCGAGGGCGAGGTTGAAAATGTCAGTGAAAAGACATGCCAGTTGTTCAAGCGCTTTGTGTCGCAGGTACACAGTCACTGGTAGAATCACGGGCGATGACCCTGTGAAATTACGCAGTTATAATAGGTTCACTTAAACTCACAATCGTGGACAGCCTGATGAGAGCAGTCTATGGATACAACACAGTCGTCCCGGATACAGGCACCTATGGCCTTCTCTACATGTTCAAGTTTATTTGCCTCTAATTAGATGAGCAATAAAGTAGTTTAGCTCGTTGGTTAGGCTGACGTAATCGAGCTGGGCAGCTCTCGGTTGCTGATCTTCTTCCCTTTGTAGTCTAGTAATGGTTTGCAAGCCTAGCCACATCTGACGAGCAATCAGAGCCAGTGTTGATGTACTCCGAATTCGATTCTATCGTCCCTTGAATTGACCTTCCTGTCCCTGTTTGATGGTCGCCAGATGAAATAGCGTTAGTGTCGCCGCCTGCCTCTGGAAAGCGGGTGGCAGCGTCGATGCGCTAGCTGCGTATACGGATGTTGCCTGTAATCCATGGCTTCTGGTTGGGGTATGTACTAGAGGTGCGACCGATTTATGATTTTCAAGCCGATACGATACCGATTATGGGAGACCAAAAAAGCCAATACGATTATCGGACGAATATATAATATAAATATTTGAAAGAATGACAACAACAATACTGAATGACAATGAACACGTATTTTAGACTGAATATAATACATAAAATAAAGCCATTGTAGTCTCAAATAAATAATGAACCGCTCAAATTTGATTTAGATAATGCGAAAAAGACGATGTGGAGAAGAAAGTAAAGTGCAAATGTCCATTGTAAAAAAGCTACGTTTAAAGTCCTGTTCGGAGAGACATAGTGACAGCTGGTGGGCAAGTGATGTCGCGAGTGCGTTCGAATATTTCCCGGAGGTGTAAAAATTAGGTTGCAGTATATAGAAATTAGGACACGTTGATAGTGTCGCCGTATACCATTTTGTATTTCATATACCTTGACATTGGATGTTCTAATAGGTACTTTAGTATTGCAGGAACTAATTCTCAGGAACGTAGAAGGCTATGAATAGTCATTAAGACCACGCGCTACAGTGAATCAAGCATTACTAAGAGCTGCTAGCAAAAATGACAGTAAGTATTGAGTGATGAATGTTTACGCAAGCCTGCTATGCTGCCTTACCCACAGCTAAGTGCAGCACTGCTCTCCAATAAGAACGTACGAAATTGAGACATAGAACTTAATTATTAAGAATTAATAACAGAAATACGAGGCCTTTGGCATGAAAATATGTCAAGAGTCCGGGGGGAAACTATTCATGTCGACAATACAATCGATTCATTCAGTAAAATATCGTGAACGTTCCGTAATTTTATGCAACGGGTGGCAACAAGCCCTAAGTCTAAATATGCTGTTACATATGCACAACCTTTCTTCAATGTAGTGACGAATCGCGAATCGTAAGCGTATGAGAGTGTCCTATCACTCTAAAGCGGAATAGGTATGAACAAACGATGGATGTCAGGAGGTGTTTGCATTTGATTAACACAGTTCTCTATTGATGGGGCATTGGGTCTCACCACAAAACACTCCATACTATATAACACTATCTAATGATAAATTCTCCCAAGGGAAAAAACATACATCTTCTTCTCCAGATCCTAACTAGGTGGAACCATACAACACGATTATACTTTAGAACTTACAAACATAAAAAATCACCGGAATTGTCACCTGTCTTTAGTGGTTCTGTCATGGTGATGCTCCTCTGTCTCGGTTGGCCATCTTACCTAGATGTGCGTAATTTTACCTGCCTCTTCTGTCTGGTCCATTACTCTCATCTCTGTATAGGGGAAGGAGAATTATCTTCAGTTTAGTACCTCAGCTGTGCTGCATTGCCTCTGTACTTGTCTCTCCAATGCCTTACTTGGACTATCCGTAAGCCCTAGCACGTGCCTCATGTAGTGTCCTCACAGTATCCACCTTGCTTCCTTTCCACAAAAAATTCTTGCCAAATAGTTTCGCAACGAGCCAGGCGGCCAAAACTGTTGCATATCGCGCGTGACGTTGCGTGTGCAATGAACGCAAGAGAAGTGACACAATTCTCCATTAGTTAGAAAATAAATATGGCCTGTAGCTGGAAATTCTTTTAACTAAATAGGCAGGTTTAAAAAAAATATTTACTCGTGTAATTGAATTTTATGAAAGGACAAAAAGAGGTTATGGATTAAAGTATAACATTCTCTGCGAACAGTTGTGACTGTGTTTTTAAATATGCACCCGTTTGCGAATTAGGCTTGAGGAGGTCGATGATAAGTATCAACAGGCACCGCTCATTGGATTATATGCAACGCAGTGAACAAGCTATAACCTCCAAAGTAATCTTATCATCATACTAGTGGTAGTTAACTAGTGAATATATCGTGAATTTGTGTTTTTTTTACAAGATAAGTTTAATGCTAGCTAGCAACGTTATCTTCAGGCTTCCTTGCTGCACAAGCATGCCACGCAGTTTCCTCGTGGAATGCAAATATAAATCGGCCCAACCCGCGTAACAGAGATAGTCGCTCCCAAAAATCCGCCATATATGTGTATCTGAAAACTTGTAGAGATCGTCCCGAATTAATTGGCCATGCTATTCATCGGGTCGACCTCTAGTATGTACGTGCACAGGCACTAAGGAGATGACGTCATCGTGAACCATATTGATTGGAAGCCAATGTACTGATGTAGTGATACTCCTCTATATGCCTCGCTGAATATAATCCCCGAACAGATTATGCAATGCTAAGACATGGCAATCCAATGTATGGCTATGTTGACTATAGAACGGAAGTGGGAGTTTATTCTCTCGCAATCGTGCCTACAAAAATTCCAGAAGGCAGTGCCACTCCGTGCTTCTTCCTTTCTCGCCTGTTTCCCTCGGGAAACAGTATGTCCTTCACGTCGGACTCGTTAAGGAAAAAAAATTATATTTCTGCCGTTCGTGCCGTGAGTAATCGCATAGTGTTCGTGCTTATTCTGGTGTCATAAGAGTAGCTCAATTTGGATAGTAGCGAAGCCCCTAGCTAACATATGTACCATGCAAATATAGATTCAAAAAATATCAATGCAATAGAAACAAACCCCACCTCAATAACTACCGTATGGAGTAGGAGCACACCAGTACACTGTCAAGCCATCTCCCGGCCCATAGGAACCCCATGATACAAATAACATCTAAAAGGAAGAAACTGTTGTTCATTCATGTTGATAATCACCATCAGGAATGGCAAACTGTTGATCATCATGTTGAATCCCAATCTAAAGACAGGGAGGTGTCAAAACTCATTCCACGGGAAGGGCCTGAAGTGTCTGTGGTTTTTGTTTTTTCCTTTCAATAAATACCCTAGAGCAACCAGGTGGGTCTGTTGGTGTCTGTCTGTTGTGTGTGGTAGTCTTGTCCGTTGTCTTGTTGTAGTCTGCTCGACATAGACACCATAGTGCAATTGATTCATTCAGATGTAGTAATATACCGAACATTAAGCACTGCCTCGGTAGTACAAGAACTGTGAAAAAGTACAAGGTCGAACCTATAGATGGATAGACGTATTCGCTTACAAAGCTTCCATCAAAATATGTTATTGATTCGTGATTTAAGAGAAAGGAACCAGTTCCCAGCCGGCTGTTTTATTTAGATTCCTACAGTGCTATGTAGGCAATATGTTAATGAGCGGCGGTTTGACCAAAGAACTTGTCATATTTTGCATTAGCTTCCCCTAACTGATGTAGCTGAAAGATAATAAGTCACATTTCATCATTATATAATTTTTGTTACCCAGATATTTTCGCTTAGCAGTGGATGAGCAAAAGCCAAACGAGCCAAGGACAGCGCATGACATCATTATCAACCATTGTCATTAACCACCGCTTAATCACATATGCACACTTCAGGAATACCACACACACACAACACACACACACACACACACACCCATCCATTACCAGGGATATAGGCCTACACGCAGTTCAGGAAACAAACCATTAATGCGTGAGCGATACATTCACATTACGTGACCCATGGCACACTGGGCCCAAT
>NC_036865.1:24703229-24708792 GCF_002910315.2 Salvelinus sp. IW2-2015 | reverse complement strand
AAGACATCTGAACATTCCCCAGAAATACAGAGGCATCACATGTTGCCTTAGGAAACACAATGTCTCATATATAAACATATAGGCCATTCCCTTCCAGCTAATTAACCATTACAAGGCTATTATTCAGCTGCATTGGCATGTGTCCCAAACTTCACCCTATTCCCTATACCCATAGGGATCTAGTCAAAAGTAGTGCACTAACTAGGAAATAGGGTGCCATTTGGGATGCAGACATGGACTCAGTAGCCGTATAGTTTATGTTATGCATGAAATACACTGCTCACTCACTGCACCTTGAGTATCTCATATCTCGTATTCAGACAAGCAGAAGTCATGGATTATAACGAAGACGCTCCTTTAATATCCTTTCTTTGTCCATGGAGTATACCTTATCGGCCATAGAAAGGATGTTCACTTAATTCTCACTGCGTTCAGACTAAAACAAATATCTGGGTTATACCATTATAGCAAAGTTGTTTACCCTGCACTACACATATTTTCATGCCACATTTAGCCACTGTCTATATGAAAAGCAGTAAAAATATTTGTGCTGCTGCGGACTTGGCTCCGGTCATGACCTTCAGATTGTAATAAACCAGACACCAGGAACTGTGGCTGACTTGCTCCCCAGGCCCAGCACTCTGCTCTGGGGCTGTAAACTCCACAACCTGAGGGAAGTGGGTGGGTCAATATGCTGCTGCACTGCCTGGTGGGAGGGAAAGGCCAAATGCCTAAGAAGTAGTCACCAAGGGGTCAAAGTGCACTGAGTTCATTCACTAGGCAGGGAAGTTAGGAGGAGGGGGCACGGGGGTGAGAGGAGGCACAAAGACAAACAACAGAACATCACACAAGACATCAATGATCTCCCTCACCCAGGATATCCTCCAATTAGAGATGAGAAGGAGGTGACACCCGGAGAAGAGGACCCAGAAGCTCACTCACACACACACACACACACACACACACACACACACACACACACACACACACACACACACACACACACACACACACACACTGATCTGGGCAGATAGATAATACCAGTGTTGTTTAGTGTTCATGTTGCCCATGGAGACTGTTGGTACAACACGACTTGTTTTTAAAAGATACCCCAATGTATTCATAAAGCTCTTCAGCACTTGTCAAATAGAATTACTTGAAGAGAAGGGTCCAGAAAAAGACAAGCTTGGACAGTGAACTGAATGTTCCCGTTCAGGGAACTGTAATGTAATTTCAGCTTGAAGAGCATTAAGAGGCTTCCAAATGGCMCCCGCCTCTTCGCTATGGGCCCTTCTCAAAGGTAATCCACTGTTTCAGGAATAGGGGGCCATTTGGGACTSAGCCCTGGGCTGAACTGGTGAACTCAACGTGATGCTTATCGTGTCTACTGAAAATATGCTCTTAATGCATGAGCACAGCTGAGGGAAAGGCTGCAGGGAAGAATGTGGTGAGATTGAGCTCCTGGCACTGAACTCAACTGCATCTAAGGCTTCACAACAAATGGCACCTTATTCCCTATATAGTGCACTACTTTTAACCAGGGCCCATAGGACTCTGGACAAAAGTAGTGCACTATATACGGRATAGGGTGCCATTTGGGATGTAACCCAATGTCTCTGAATGGTCTTTGAATGCCTGTTTGTGCTGGGCAGTAAAGAAGGAGAATGTTAACTCATGGAAAAGGATTTACTGTGTGTTTGGTTGTTGATGAAGGCATATATTAGGCTACTAAGGAAGGGGGGAATAGGAGGGGGAGGGGGGGTATTCAAAAGAAACATTTAGAGTGCAGTCTGAACGTAAGAAAAAGTACGTATGGACGATTAACTAAAATCCAAACATGAAAAAAAGCTAAGCTAAAAAAGGCAACACTTTGGAAAACAGTTTCCAGAGCTAAAAAAGGTAACCGTTTCCAAATCTAAAAAAGGTAACAGTTTCCAAAGCTAAAAAAGGTAACAGTTTCCAAAGCTAAAAAAGGATGGCTAATTTGAGATAAGCGTGTTTCTAGAAAAGGTTGATTTTTAAAGCTAGAAATTTGAATTGTTCTGTTGGTGGCAGGAGACCTGGATTGAGTGATGAGAACATTTGGCAGGCTATCTCTGCATGTAGATTGAAACTCTCTGTCGGCCTTTGACAGGTTCTTATTCTCGCTGTGTTGAAACAAATGTAGTATAGGGTTAGGGTGGAAATGTCTAGAGCTGCACGAGAACGATCGCGATTTCCAGACATAGACTGGCAGTGATCTCGGGTTTTGCGGAGTGTGCTAAATGCAGTGGAAATAAAACAAACTTATGGCAGAATCGGCTCTAATTGAAATGGCTATAACACCCAAGGACGCTTTTAGTTCGGTGGTACTAGAATGTCAAACATGAGTGCGCACTCAAGGTCGCTGGGGATGAGGTAGTTGTATTGCTGGTTTTTGGTGGCAAGAGGCTGGGTTACACAAGCGACGCTCTCACACTCACCAAGACGGAACCAAATCGATGAGGATGTAGGGTATTAAGGGTAGGCGTAGAAGGCTATAAGAACTGCCAGCACACACACTCATATGCTCACACTGACGCATGCTAGACTATACAGAAGAGAGTATAAAAGGAGCAGATTTCTGTGGGTCGAAGAATATGTTTGTTATCTCAATCACACAACATGAGTTATCTCACTATAGCTCACTGCACCTACACATGCTACACACACATTGAGTTATCGAGTAGCATACAGTCAGGACTACTCGAAAAGCTAACATCTTATCACAATACTGTGTTATGATTGCTTTAGGAGAGTTCATGGAGTTGGAGGGCTAATGCAGCACCTTTCCACATTAAATTAAATTTATTGTGACTAGAGGCAGGGTATAACCTGGCAGACAGAGTGTGGCGGGGCGAGAACTGTCTTCGGGAAAAGGGCAACCGTTGATTGTGCCGGTCGAGAGAGGCAAATATCAAAGAGTGTGTGCTGAACATCTTGAGTATCACGGGTTGTCCTATCAGACATGCGACGAATGGCTCACCTTATGCATGACTGGTTGATGCACACCATTTTCTTTAGTTTATTCTCGATTGGACGTACACCATGCAATATACGGTTCCACTCAACGTACAACTTGGTGGTGCCAAGAGTCGCAAGGGAAAGGAAGTAGGAACATCGAGCGCGAAGTGCGGAGGAACATGAAGCACATTTGCTCGATGTGATGGGCCGAAATGTAGCATTCGCACCATTCATCCATTGCAATACAGAACACGTAGGTTCTCGATACGCAGCACACCATCACAAGAATCGCGTTTGGGATTTCCTTTCTTGTCGTGTCAGATACGCTACTTACAGACGCAGTTCGTTTTAGGTCTTACGCTGTCCACTGTCATGGGGGTTCGCCTCATGGTATTTGGACTGCTTTGGTGGTAGGAGTGTATGATTCATCAGGCGGACTCTTTACATTAAAGAGGATAACATCGCTCACAATTTGTCCGCTGAGTTGTCCGCATATAATAGGGGCTGTCAGAATGCAGAGAGACTCAATTTGTGCTGATCAGAATTAGCATTCATGCGTTGGTGGAATAGGAGAGCGATGCGGCGTGTTCGCAGTGAATTAGGCTAGCTCAGCAAAGTGACAGTAGCGGCTTATAGCAGGTCGAAAATGACATGGGTTTATGTGATGTGGAGGAGAACATGTGGCAATGCCGAAGATGCGTTTCCCGGTTAGACGAGAACGGGACTGAGTTGCATTTTTTGTAGTTTTGGGTTTATGAGAGCGCTAGTAATTCTGTGTTTTAATGGGTTTTTTTGACATCAGTTGGTTTGAAGCAGAAAGGATACTAGGAGATATGTTGGATTTTGCTCATGTGTGGGCTTCGCTTCACGGCAGCAATTTCATGTTGGTTCCGCGCTATTAAGAAGGGTGTCCTTTATAGCAATAGACGTCAAAATTTCTGGCTCTCAATCTTGATGCTTATGTTTTCTAAGCTTGTCCAGATTTGGGAAGATTTAGGGGGAGGAAGTGACTGATTCGCACTTTTGAGGTTTAATATACATTTGTTGGGTACTTTTTTAAACCCAAGAAAACCTCGGGGCGGCATTTGGAAAAAACAATTTCCGTGGGATGGACACCTCGAAAAAAATATAGAGGGTGGTTTACGTCAAGGTATAGAAATTCATAAACTGATGGATTTGTTGGTCAATGTGCTGTCTATGTGTATGCAGGAGTATTGGATCTTCACTGGTCTGAATTTAGTTAATGCGCGTTTTTGGGTATTAGCCATACGGATATCGTGCATTGATGAATAGTCGCTGTGATTGATATATATTTTGTTTACTCTTGGGATAGAAAACATTGTGCTATTGTGTTTATATGTACACAGACTGTATTAGATTTTATTGGGAGATCGAACGGGTTGTTCGCGGTGTTTCGATTATAATCTTAGTGTTATTGTATGAGAACGCGTTTTTTGTGTGTGCTATTTGAGTGAAGATGTTGGATGTGAAGATTGATCTCTGTTAATGAGCTAAATAATTGGTATTTGAGACGATTGAAGCTATTTGCTAAGGTTGGTGTGATGGTTAGGAAAAGGCCTTTTTCGGTCCAGGGAAGTTGTGCCACTGGAGTGGGTCGCTGTGAATCGGCGTGAGCTAGTATAGCACCGAACATATAAGGAAAAGTGTGTAGTATGGGCTAACAAACTATTGCGTAACAGCGATTGAGACCTTTGTGACAGCGTCCCTGATCTTAGGTTCGTTGCGTGCCGGAGCACGACGTTTTCTAAGATATGTTGCCAGCTTGCAGACGTAGGATTCGAGGACACATCATGTGATGGAGTACTGGTGGTTGCGTGAAGGCGCTATCTTCTTCAGGTCGTCCCGCGATGTGGCCTTAGTTCCAGGTGGTGTGCTTCTCGCGTGGTATATGTATTCATGTGCTTTCTCCTCAAGATGGTGGGTAGCTTGAGGATTATTTAGAGCTTTGGCACTGAACTCAACTGCATCTAAGGGCTTCACAACAATGGAAACTTGACTTTATCTATATAGTGCATACATTTTTTCAACCAGGGGCCGCATAAGGCACTGCTGGGGAGCAAAACATAGTAGCCTATATACGGGAATAGGGGTCCATTTTGGGATGTAACAAATTGTCTGAATGGTCTGTTGAATGCCTGTTTGTGCTGGGCAGTAAAGAAGAGAATGTTAACTATGGAAAAGGATTCTACTGTGTTTTTGGTTGTTGATGAAGGCATATTATTAGGTCTACTAAAGGAAGGGGGAGCTAGGAGGGGGAGGGGGGGTATTGAAGCAGGAAAACATTAAGAGTGAGCTAGTTCTGAACCGTATAGATGACCAGACGGTATGCGCGGATCTAATTTTAGACCTATATAATGTAAGACATGGGAATATTACAGAAAGTCTCTAAGCATAAAAAAGGCAACTGATATCTCGTTGCTTGTTACGTGTTGGACTCTTATCGATTCTTGGGTGGAGAAACAGTTTGGCAGAGCTAGACAAAAAGGGGTAACTCTTGGTTTTCCAAATTCTATAAAAAGTGGTCAACGATGCTTCCCACAGAAACTGGGGATGCTAGTAC
>NC_036865.1:24696721-24699802 GCF_002910315.2 Salvelinus sp. IW2-2015 | reverse complement strand
CAAAGCTAAAAAAGGTAACAGTTTCCAAAGCTAAAAAAGGTAACAGTTTCCAAAGCTAAAAAAGGTAACCGTTTCCAAAGCTAAAAAAGGTAACACTTTGGAAAACAGTTTCCAAAGCTAAAAAAGTAGATGTTGAATCAAAAAGATCTAAATTAAGGCAATGGATTACCTCTGGGTTTTGTTCTAGGACTTTCTTAATGTCAAAATGGCACGCGAACACTACCCACATTCCTATAAAGCTAATATGTAGACCTACAATTACCTTAAAACATCTCTACTACAGTTAGATATCTTAAATCAGAATTCCTATTCCATATTTCCCCATAGACWTGAACTCATTCACAGTTCATCATTCAAACAGTGCAAAGGGTTAAACGCTATACTGCAGGGACTTAGCTAGTTTTTACTTAATTTCCACTAATTTACTTCTGTTTTTTATTAATCCCATAGATGATTCATCCTCTCCTTTTTTAATTAGCGTAACCACTTTGTACACTAGACAGCACACCCCTGAAAGAGAAAGAGGACGCTCTCGCTGCTGCGGAGGAAATATCCTTCCAGCAGKTTATTAAAACAAATACATCAACTGGTACAATAGGCCATTAACAAAGTCACAGCCAACCGTAAATCGTTCATGAACAAACATTCTAGTGACACACTGCTATATCCAGAGCTAAAGCAACACATGGCTGAGCTGAACTAATATTTGTAGGACCAAGATAAATCACTCACACTGTTGTACAACATGCTAGTCACATGGTTTGGTAGACAGGGTTATGTCATTGGGCCTGCCACGACTCAACTACTAGTTAGCCTAGATATTGAGCACTGATACCAATACAATGTCTCTTGGGATAAAAGCTATCTTTGCTCAAATCTTGATATCCTCTCTGTCTCTTGACACAGTCAACTAAAACAGTTAGATAATGAGATGATACCAACACACTAGCTGTTGAGCTGAAACAAATATTTTTCTTTTTTGAGCAGAGAAGAAGAACTGGCATTTAGCATTAGCATACTGTTCTCAAAGCTGGCTAACCGACAAAATAATTCCTCCTTTCTGTTGCTTGCTTGCCGAGTCTGTCGACAAACCCCAAACTGTGTTTTACTGCAGAGGTAGCTGTGTTTTAAATGGGACACACCTTGGCAGGGAGGAGAACAGGRCCATGAAAAGCTCTTCTCAACAGGGGTTATACCAGTGGTGCTGTTCAATAACCACCCACTTACAAACTCTGGCAGGCCGCAAATCAGTCAACAGTAAAAGGCATCCTTTATCTGATCATAAAATCTGTTTGTTGGCATTTAATCTCCCCCCATTCTGTTTTAACAAGGAAGCAGGCAGCCTGGAGAAACTGTGGATTTGTTATAGAGGTTAGAGGAAAGGTATCTGGCAGTGTGTAAACAGCATTATGACTAGTAGAGCATTGCATGGGGATGTGTTCTTCACCCGCAAGCCAACAACAACATTTAGATGTGAGACCATTCTTGTAAGAGCAGGTATTTGAGTGTGTTAAAAGTGTTTGATTGATGTATATGGGTTGAATAATGGTTTATGTTTGCGGCAGCTAGGCTGGTATAAGGAGGCAGCTAGGCTGGTATAAGGAGGCAGCTAGGCTGGTATAAGGAGGCAGCTAGGCTGGTATAAGGAGGCAGGGTTAGGAGGCAGGCTAGGCTGTATAAGGAGGCAGCTGGGCTAGAGTTCAGCCAGCGTTTTGATGCCGTATAGCCAGTGACTTTAAAAGACTGCTGGATTCCCACCCAAACCAAAGACATTGTCATTTGTTATTGACCACTGCTGGGATGTAGCATAGTAGCCGCCACTTTCATTGCTTAGGGACCCATCTCCCCCAAAAACACTGTAAAATACCTCACAAAATATTTTATTACACACTCTACACTTCAAACCACATTTCAATGTCCCTACACATAAAGAATTTTGATATTAGTTCTTAGTACAGTATCCTGCATTGTCCTCACGGGGCAGTTCTCCACACCCTTCACCCTCGGCAGTCATGGCCAGTCACTGTAGGCGGCGGTTAGTCCTGCTCGGCTTGCGGGCCTCCACAAACCTACCCCCTTACCCCTCGTCCCTATCAATCACCACTCCCCTACCCCTGTCCTCATCCTCCACCACTCCCCTACCCCTGTTCCTATCCTCAACCACTCCCCACGCCTGTCCTCATCCTCACCTCTCCCCCTCTTGTCCTATCCCTACCCCTGGTCTACTCCCCAACCCTCTCCCCCTTCTCTGTCCTATCCCTACCCTCCCCTGACCCTGTCCTATCCCTACCTCTCCCCTGACCCTGTCCTATCCCTACCCTCTCCCCTGACCCTGTGCCATTCCCAACCTCTCCCCCTGACCCTGCCCTTTTCCCACCTCTCCCCTGACCCTGCCCTATTCACCCACCTCTCCCCTGACCCTGTCCTATCCCTACCTCTCCCCTGAAAACCCTGCCCTTTTCCCCAACCTCTTCCGCCTGAACCTGTCCTATCCCCACCTCTCCCCTGACCCCGCCCTATCCCCACCTCTCCCTTGACCCTGCCCTTTCCCCATCTCTCCCCTGACCCTGTCCTATCCCCATCTCTCCCCCGACCCTGTCCTATCCCCACCTCTCCCCCACCCCTGTCCTATCCCCACCTCTCCCCTGACCCTTCCACATGTCCTATCCCTACTCTCCCCTGCCCCTTCCACTGTCCTATCCCTACGTCTCCCCTGTCCCTTCCACTGTCCTATCCCCACCTCTCCCCTGCCCCTTCCACTGTTCCTATCCCCACTCTCCCCCACCCCTGTCCTATCCCTACCTCTCCCCTCCCCTTCCACTGTCCATCCCCACCCTCCCCTGCCCCTCCACTGTTCCTATCCCCACCGTCTCCCCTACCCCATTCCACTGTCCTATCCCTACCTCTCCCTGGCCCTTCCCACTGTCCTATCCCCACCTCTCCCCTGGCCCCTTCCACTGTCCTATCCCTACCTCTCCCCTGCCCCTTCCACTGTGCTATCCCACCTCTCCCCTGGCCCTGTCCAATATCCCTACCTCTCCCCTACCCCTGTCCTATCCCCACCCTCTCCCCTGACCCATC
>NC_036865.1:24682805-24696674 GCF_002910315.2 Salvelinus sp. IW2-2015 | reverse complement strand
TTATGGGCCTGTTAAAATGGTAGCCCTGATAAACACTGCTCTCTGGACAGCTTTTTACAAGTGGGCAGGGTCAACCCCCATGTTTTACCAGTGAAGGTCAGGCCTTTGAACTTGTGACCTCCTGRRGTGGGTTGGGTTGAGGRGGGATTKGAGAAAGGGTGTGGCCCACCCACTCTTCAACGCAGAGTGAGTGGTTGGATTTACAGCTGCATGCTGAATGCATTACCAGAACAGCAGAAAAGCACCTGATTTCATCTCTTCATGGAAGGAACCATCCCCCTTCCCAACCTCTTTGTAGTCTCACTCACAGCCACCCCCCTTACCCCCTACACCATCAATCATGGTCATTACTTGACTGATAGGATAAATGTGAAACAGTAAGGTGGAGAAGAGAGGAGAGGCCTGGAAAGGGAGTCTGGGAGGTTCCCGCGCTGGGTTACAGTTCTGCTTGTTTTCACTCTGTCATCCATCCTGAGTCACGGTGTAAATCTATTGGCCCATTTGTTGTAAGTTGTTTTTGAAGATGTGGACAAGCTGAGTGGGAGTGGGGACTGTGTGTTACTGACTGACTGACATAGACAGATACCTGTTGTCTATCTGATTCCAGGCCAGCTCATCAGTCTTCCCTCTGGGGGTTCCATTTTTTAAATGTTTCAAATGTAACCTTTATKTAGCTAGGCAAGTCAGTTAAGAASAAATTCTTATTTACAATGACGGCCTACCGTGGAACAGTGGGTTGACTGCCTTGTTCAGGGGCARAACGACAGATTTTTACCTTGTCAGCTCGGGGATTTGATCCAGAAACCTTTTGGTTACTAGTCCAACGCTCTAACCGCTAGGCTACATGCCGTCTATTTGGGCTGGGCTTGTAAAGGAAACGTACTGACTGACTTGGGATCATCAGGTTGCTGTGTTAAGATGCAGATGCTTGGTTACCGAACAATRTATGTGTGGTTTTGAAATGGGAGTAAGGCACTTAGGCAACAGAACAAAACTGACATCAAAGTTAATTCATGAATGTTTATGTATAATGAAAAAATAAGATATAAATGTCAGTCTACCATCATTTTTTAGCAATATAAGTACCGGTTTTCACTTTTTGAGTTAAAGTGAACAAAATCAATACTATCCCAAAAACCACTTCTGTCAGTTTTATAACTGAAATTTGTATATTCCATTACAATGTGAATACCAAACTTCAAGCAAATTGCAAAACCCTAAAACTCACAACCACAGAGCAGCATGCCAAACACTGAAAAGGCCGTTCACACAGAATAACAATCCTTCCAAGAGTACACTCACACACTGCCTTCTGGGTAATAACAGTTCTTTGTGTTTTCTCTTTGCTTGTTCTGTCTCAAAAGCGAACAACCTCTCATTATTCACGGTTTGAGTCAGGCCTTTTCCCTTCAGCGGGGCAAATTACACACGAAAGGGACAGCTCTCAGAGAGAGGAGAGGAGCGGCAGCATCCCCGGCTTCCAGTAAGTGCAGTCTTAAATCATGAGGGGCAGGGAGGGAGAGGGACACTGACTGACTACAGCCCTGCAGTCCTGTTGCCTGTTGACTTTGTGGCAAGGGCAGTTCAGCCAACAGCCATGGATACACTGTAGTACTGTGGTACAGGGAGTTCAATGCAGCCTACTGTGCTCCATGTTCGTACCAAAAAAACGAATTCTAACCGGTAACATTGTAAATCAATTGTCTTGGAATTGTTAGGTGTAAATGTGCCATCCATTGACGTTCTAATTCTCAGACAGTGACATGTAGGTGAACTCTGGTTGAACAGGATCTATTTCTCTACAAGCCCTCAGGGTCTTACTCTGCCACCAGGGAGACTGAAGCAGGCACACACACACACACACACACACACACACTGAAGTGTCTGTCCTATATCTAGGAGATACTGTACAATAAAGCTCAGGAAATATTTTTGTTTTTTGGACACATATTTAACCCCTTTGTTGACAAAAAACTACCTCCATACATCCCTTCATTTAGAAGAAATCAGTAGCGGGTTACCGGTAATCTCATATTTTCATAGAGTGGACATATTAGTTTGTAGCCCAAAACGGTCGGGACGCTACAGACAGAAGTTGGCACATCGGTGGTACAGGTTTCAGACGAGTCCTGTGGGTCGGAGAACACCATCGTGTGTTTGTGAGGGTCTCATTTTGAGAAGATTGATTTTCTGGATGTTTCATGGTCTGACAAACACCACTGTAGCTCAGCCACCTTCCACCGCAGATGCSRAAGGCCGACATCGATGGATGCGGTGGATTTAGACGCAGTTACAGATATCTCTAGCTTAAACTGACGGATTTTGATGGCATTTTTTTATTATGTTACGCACAGGTGCGTCAATAGAATCTTAAGGATAAATGAATACTGGCGGACTCCCTTCCGATATACCTTAACATGGGACGTATCATATACCAAGCACCACTACAGTCCTGACATCCTCTAGGTGTTGATAACACCTCTCAACTGGCAGCTGACTTGGCATCTTGTCCTCTGTAGAGAGAGTGTACACGCCAGGACACCAACCAACCATGTGTCTGTCAAGTTTATATATACACACACCCAACAGAACGAGGCCACTTATACGAGCAACACACATGCCATTGTCCTGCTGCTGCACCCAATCTAATAACAGCAAGTCTATAACATCGCTTTCATTGCTCAGGCACTGCTTTAATTGGCTAAATTACATCAAAGCATTCTCCATGTCTTGTGCGGGCTTGTTACACTGACTTTAGGGCTGGAAACATGTTGGGGAAATCAAAGTGTGATAGGTATCAACAACAGAAAGACCATTGTGTGCGTTGGTTAGAGGCATTCAAAACAGCCATGAAGCAAAGTGCCAGGTGTGGCTGCTTCAAAGGAACTCAAAGCAAACTCGCCTGGTTGCCTTTTTGGTGTAAACATTGGGCTAGAAGTCATACACGATAGCTGGAGATTAACGGTCACCTTTCAGCAAGAGGTCACTTTATAGAGGAAGGCTCACACAATGTAAGACCATGTTAGAAAACAGAAAACACCCAACCCTCCAAAATGTTTCTATCTTCTACAAGTGTCTACTGTTTCCATTTTCTACTGCTGTTAAATCTCCAATAATGTTTTTCTTTCACTAAGCCCATCCTCCTCCTGCCCTACGCCCGACTCCACTCTCCTTCACATTACCAAATATGGCCATGACTCCACTCTCCTTCACATGACCAAATATGGCCATGACTCCACATTACCACATACGGCCCTAACTCCACATTACCACATTTTTTCACATTTCATTTCACCTTTATTTAACCAGGTAGGCCAGTTGAGAACAAGTTCTCATTTCCAACCGCGACCATGCTAAGATAAAGCAAAGCAGTGCGACAAAAACAATACAGAGTTACAGATGGGATAAACAAACGTACAGTCAATAACACTATAGAAAAATCTGTATACAGTGTGTGCAAATGAAGTAAGGAGGTAAGGCAATAAATAGGCTAATAGTGGCGAAGTAGTTACAATTTACACTARAGTGATACAGTTGAAGTCGGAAGTTTACATACACTTAGGTTGGAGTCATTAAAACTCATTTTCAACCACTCCACAMATGTCTTGTTATCAAACTATAGTTTAGGCAAGTCGGTTAGGACATCTACAGTGTGCATGACACAAGTAATTTTTCCAACAATTGTTTACAGACAGATTATTTCACTTATAATTCACTGTATCACAATTCCAGTGGGTCAGAGGTTTACATACACGAAGTTGACTGTGCCTTTAAACAGCTTGGAAAATTCCATAAAATTATGTTATGGCTTTAGAAGCTTCTGATAGGCTAATTGACATCATTTGAGTCAATTGGAGGTGTACCTGTGGATGTATTACAAGGCCTACCTTCAAACTCAGTGCCTCTTTGCTTGACATCATGGGAAAATCAAATGAAATCAGCCAAGACCTGAGAAAAAACATTGTAGACCTCCACAAGTCTAGTTTCATCTTGAGGCAAAGCACAAAGTATCCAAACGCCCTAGAACGGTACCACGTTCATCTGCTACAACCAATAGTCGCATTAAGTATAAACACCGATGGACCATGCAGCCGTCATACCGTCTCAGGAAGGAGACGCTGTTCTGTCTCCTAGAGATGAATCGTACTTTGGTGCGAAAAGTGCAAATCAATCCGCCTGAACAACAGCAAGGACCATGTGCTCACTTTTCTTTTAGGCTATAGGGAGGTATTATAGTGTTGATTCAGTTCCTTCATCAGGGAGGTATTATAGTGTTGATTCAGGTTCCTTCTCCTTCATCAGGGAGGTATTTATAGTGTTGATTCAGGTTCCCACTTCATCAGGGGGGTATTATAGTGTTGATTCAGGTTCCTTCATCAGGGAGGTATTATAGTGTTGATTCAGGTTCCTTCATCAGGAGTATTATAGTGTTGATTCAGGTTCCTTCATCAGGGACGTATTATAGTGTTGATTCAGGTTCACTTCATTCAGGAGATGTATTAAGTGTTTGATTCAGGTTCACTTCATCAGGGGTATAGTATGATCATTTCTTGATCTATAGTAGTCTCGATTCAGTTCAGGTATGCATCAGCGAAGGTACTTCATCCATTGATTCAGGCATTCAGAAGTATAAGTATAGTTTGAAATAATCAGGAATTCCTATCATCAATGGAGGTATTTATAAGTAGTTGTTATCACGGTATACTCCCCTTATCAGGGAGGATTATAGTGTTTGATTCGGTCCTCACTTCTCAGGGGGGATATTATAGTGTTGCATCAGGTTCCTTCATCAGGGAGTATTATAGTGTTGATTCAGGTTACCTTCATCAGGGAAAGGTATAATATGAGTGTTAATTCAGGTTCCCTTCATCAGGGAGGTATATTATAGTTTTGATGTCAGGTCCCTTCATCAGGGGAGGAATTATTAGTGTTGATTCAGGTGATCACTTTCATCAGGAGGTATTATTGTGTGATTGCAGTCACTTCAATCAGGAGTATTATAGTGTTGATTCAGTTCCGTTCATCAGGAGGTTTATATGTTGATTATCATTCCTTCACCAGGAGGTAATATAGTGTTGCATTCAGGTCCCTCATCAGGGAGGTATTATAGTGTTGATTCAGGTTCCTTCATCAGGGAGGTATTATAGTGTTGATTCAGGTTCCTTCTCTTTCACATGATCCTCATTGTGTTCATGGATGAAAAGGACCAAATTTGGCATACTATACTTTCTATACTGTATTGGTTACCTAATTGCATGTATTGTAGAGTTTTATATAGAAAGACACACAGTCACGAATATACGTAGCTATACATGCATACAGCTTTACTACACTGTATGGTTTTTACACAGGCAACTAATTCATGAGCAACACAAGCCAGTAGAGGAGCAGGAAGTGAAACATTAAAGACCAGCTGTATTAGATGTGATATTAATTCTACCCAGCATGTTCTCTGGGGGTCCACATTTAAACAGATCACGTTGGGAGGAGAGATCCATTACCCATCACAAGCCCCCCATTTGTCCCTAATACTGAATCCCAATGGCTGGCAGACGTGCTACACTTTCCAATGCATCAGGGTTATTTATGACTTGACATTATAAAAGTAAGTTGTATCATTTATGGCACTAGATTAATGCAGTGCCTTCCGTGCGCTCTGTTTGAGAGATCCAAAGCGAGATAGCCGCATGCCAAAACTATGCAGCCAACCCCATTTAAAAAGCAGCCGAGGCAAAACCACCAGCTTGATTTACGACGGTAAATTAAAAGGAATGAAAAATGTATGACTGCAATTGTGTCATAAAACTATAACAGAACTTTGAAGTTTGAGGTTTTTTCTGTCCCTTTTGGCTGTAAGCGATGCAAGATTATTTAATGTCATGAAAACGTCATAACTCCCTCGTTTGGAAAATATATCCGACATAAACAAATAGGCCTATCAACTAAACAGTGCTAACCGTGTACTGTACTAAAGGTGGGAGGTTAATTTATTGACAGCGCTAATGAACAGTTGCTGTTTCAGTGTTCAACGCCTTAGATCCAGCTATATACGCTAGCTAAGTGCGCATTCAGGCTCTGTTGTGCATGAAAGCTGAGCACCCGCTGGCTTTTGAGGCAGGGTGCCAGGCCATGATTGAATGAAAGCCCATCCTTGACTGACAAATGATATATTAAGCCTCCCGTCAGCGGAGGAGGAATGGTGGAGGGAAGTCAGTCATGTCAGTTACCTGCTCCATCCAGCACAACCTCCACTTGTCAATCTATCTCCCCTTCACTAAGCCAGGCCACTAAACAAGATCGGAAATGTTAAAAGGCCTTTACGCTCCCTAGTTTTTCACTTCCAGCACGTGTCCCAGCAAGGGGCACTTAGACATCCCAACCATGTGACGGGGAGAAATGAGTGTCTGCCTGCCATGAGGATCATATTTAGAAGTGAGGGAGCATTTGTTGGKGCTGATGGGTGTATGGTCTGGTTTCCTCCCTGTGGGATATTAGAGAAGCTAAAATGATAGAGGATTGAGTCCAGAATATGAAATGTTGAAGAATGACACCAAGAGTAATATATCAYAGGATATTGAGTAAGTATTTTGTACTGAGACATACCGAGAGTAGTGTGTGTATGCAGGGGTGTCCATGTCCATGCCTGTGTTAGTGTGTACTAGGGGGTACTATGTAGTGGGCAGGTGTGAGTAGGGCTGGCACAACTATTCTATAGCTGTGTAACCAACAGTTGTCGATGAAGACATGAAAATAAAATAACCRTCAATACCGTGTGTGTGGAATGAACAGCTGACTGAAGACGGGACGACCGGGCATTCGTACGGTTCAGCAAACTCAACCCCACACACGCCCACACCCCACAATGCAGCAGCAGCACACATAGAAATATAATGAMTAGAACAGGCTTGGAACCGCTAACCCTGCCAATTTGATTGGTAAACTCATGGGTACACTCACAATGGCTGCCAAGTATTGTGATGCAATCATTTCCATGGTAATGTAGAATGTTCATTCAAATGACATTAACTGATGTGGCTCATGCAATGCAATAGTTATTTGTAATGTCAGTTTGAGTTGAATCAACAAATCAGAGCACATATTTTACTTCCTGCTTTGTTACTATGGGTACACTTGCAATGGCCTCCAGTCCACCGATTATTCCCTAATTGACTTGAATGGGGACTTCCGTTCTATTCATTCTATTTCTATGTAGTCRGGAGTAGATTAGAGAAGAAAATGTGTGTGTCCCCCTTTTTTTTTGCTATTCCAACGGTTATTACATTGACAGTGGTCATTTTGCTTGACAATTACCATCATCAAAATTCCATGACGGTCACAGCCCTAGGTGGGAGTGACCCTCTCCCCTGTCCTGGGTGAGTGTTGATTGTGGATGATTAATGGGCTGGAGTACCAGGCAGAGAAAGGTCAACTCCTGGGTTGGAGAGGGAGAATCTACACTGGGAGTAATTAAGACACTGTGTAAGCATGACTAATACACACACACACACTTATGCACGGGTGCGCACATACATACATACACAGACACGATTAGAGGGTTGGGGGGAGAGAGAGAGAGAGAGAGAGATAGTAAAGCCCTTAAATTGAAATTGAATGGAATTATAGTGCTTGACTTGGTCTGAAATAGGTGCTCTGTGTGTGTGTATGTGTGTGTATGTGTGTGTGTGTATATATACACACACATACAAGTATGTAATGTCTTTGTTAATGTTTTTAAATGTATGAACATTGTAAAGTATTTTTGTCTGTAATGTCTTTTTCGTTATGTGTCAGACCCCAGGAAGACTAGCTGTCTCTAATGGGGATGGTAATATAATCATAAACCAGCTACCAGATATCTGCATCCCAAATGGCACCCTATTCCCTATTTCACCACGGTGTAATGCTTACTAACTAGCTGTGTTAATCATCATGGCAGCTATTATTCCATTAAAGAGTTAAGTTGACATACATGTTTTAAGGAGATCAGAACAGACCAGCCAGGTACAGGATTCCATGGAGGGAGGGAGAGAGAAGGAACAGAGAAAAACATATATACAGTACCAGTCAAAAGTTTGGACATGACTACTCATTCAATGTTTTATCTTTATTTGTACTATTTTCTTACATTGTAGAATAATAGTGAAGACCATCAACACCATGAAAAAACACATGGAATCATGTAGTAACCAAAAAGTGTTAAACAAATCCAAATATATTTTATATTTGAATTTTCAACAGTAGCCACCCTTTGCCTTGATGACAGCTTTGCACACTCTTGGCATTCTCTCAACCAGCTTCACTGGAATGCTTTTCCAACAGCTCTGAGTTGGACCCTGTGGTCCAACTCATCACAAACCATCTTAATTGGGTTGAAGGTCGGGGGATTGTGGAGGTCAGGTCATCTGATGCAGCACACCATCACTCTCCTTGGTCAAATAGCCCTTACACAGCCTGGAGGTGTTTTTGGGTCACTGTCCTGTTGAAAAACAAATTATAGTACCCACTAAGCGCAAACAAATTGGGATGGCGTATCACTGAAGAATGCTGTGGTAGCCATGCTGGTTAAGCGTGCCCTTGAATGCTAATAGAATAACTGACAGTGTCACCAGCAAAAGCCCACAACCGCCCATCAAACCCATCCTCCTCCATGCTTTACGGTGGGAACCACAAATGCAGAGATCATCCGTTCACCTACTCTACGTCTCACAAAGACTCAGACCAAAAGGACAGATTTCCACCAGTCTAATGTCCATTGCTCGTGTTTCTTGGCCCAGCAAGTCTCTTATTATTATTGGTGTCCTTTAGTAGTGGTTTGTTTTCTTTGCGCAATTCGACCATGAAGGCCTGATTCACGCAGTCTCCTCGAACAGTTGAGAAGTGTCTTGTTACTTTGACTCTGTGACATATTATTTGGGCTGCAATTTCTGAGGCTGGTAACTCTAATGAACTTTATCCTCTGCAGCAGAGGTAACTCTTGGGTCTTCCATTCCTCTGCGGTCTTTATGAGAAGCCAGTTTCATCATAGTGCTGAGGTTTGTTGCGACTGCATATTGAAGGAAACGTTCAAAAAGCAGTTCTTGAAATTTTCAGGATTACTGACCTTCATGTCCTAAAGTAATGATGGACTGTCGGTTTACTCTATGATTATTTGAGCTGTTCTGCCATAATATGTACTGGTCTTTTAAGCAAATAAGGCTATCTTCTGTATACCAACCCTACCTCGTCACAAAACAATGATTGGCTCAAAACGCATTAAGAAGCAAAAAATTCCAAACAAAATGAACTTAACAAGGGCACACCTGTTAATTGACATGCATTCCAGGTGACTACCTCATGAAGCTGGTTGAGCAGAATGCCAAGAGTGTGCGCAAAAGCTGTCTAACAAGGGCAAAGTGTGTGCTACTTTGTAAATAATCTCGAAAGTATAATAATATATTTTTGATTTGTTTAACACTTTTTTTGGTTACTACATGATTCCATAGTGTGTTATTTCATAGTGTGATGTCTTCACTATTATTAGTCAGGTAGAAAAAATAGGCAAATAAAGAGAAAAACCCATGAATAGTAAGGTGTGTCCCGAACTTTGACTGGTACTGAATAGTAATTTATATTCTAGTTGGTTTAAACATACAAGCCATTGAAAATTCACAACCAGACGTCAACCCTCAGAGGACCTCGGGTGATTCATCATCAGAATCTACATCAATACTTCCTCCCTCCAATGGCGTCCTGCAACAGTATACCAGCATTTCAGTGACATAACTAGTCGTTGACTGGTGCTATCTCCTCTGCTTGAGTGTTTCATGGGTTGGAGCTTTGGAACACATTTCAATTTCAATGAGGTTTATACCCAAGGGCTGAGGATGGGTGAAATACACTAGCAGGTGTTCTGTTAGTACCTAGTAACATGCACAGGCAGTTTATACAAGTGCCCATTATACGATTTGCGCTCTTTTGTCCTGATACTCTATTTTACAGGCCAAAACCATTCAACAGCTACCACCCACCGTGCTTTGACCGTTGGTATGAGGTAATTACTGGCCAGAATGCAGTGTTTGGGTTGCCAGGCATATAATGGACCCATGTCAAATTCCAAAAGTAGTTTGACAAAAAACAAAAAGCACCTTTGAACCACCTGATGATCATTCAAGACTCTTGGAAAGAATAGTTTCTATGGATAGATGATTCAAAATAATATCACATTTTGTTTGGAATGACATGGGTCCTAGACATTAAACCAATACAGGATATACATTGTTGAAAAGTAAATGTTTAAGGCTCCCGAGGACCCAGTGGTCAAGACACTTGCATCAACAGTGCTAGCTTGTGCCACTAGAGGATCTGGTTAGAGTCCAGGCCTGTATCACAAGTGGTCTTAAGACACATGCATCACAGTGCTAGCTGTGCCCACTAGAGATCCTGGTTTGAGTCCAAAGGCCTGTAATACCAGGTGTCTAAGACACTGCATCACAGTTGCTAGCTGTGCCACTAGAGATCCTGGTTAGAGTCCAGGCTGTATCCACAGTGGTCTAAGACACTGTATGCAGTGCTAGCTGTGCCCACTAAGAGATCCCTGGTTAGAGTCCAGGCTGTAATCACAGTGGTCTAAAGTCACTGCCATCGCAGTGCTAGCTGTGCCACTAGAGATCCTGGTTAGAAAATATAGGAGAAGAAGGAAAGGACCAAGATAGGAAAAAAAGAAAAAGAAAATAAAAAAAAAAGGTCCAGGCTGGTATCACAGTGGTCTAAGGCACTGTTATCGACAAGTGCTAGCTGTGGCACTAGAGATCCTGGTTAGAGTCCAAGGCTCGTATCACAGGTGAGTTCTAAGACACGTGACATCGCAGTGCTAGCTGTGCCAACTAGAGAGTCCCTGGTTAGAGTGCGCAGGGTGTATCACAGTGGTCTAAAGACACTGCAATCGCAGTGCTAGCTGTGCCATAAGAGATCCTGTGGTTAAGAGTCCAGGCCTGTTCACAGTGGTCCTAAGACACTTGCAATCGCAGTGCTAGCTGCTATCAGACCACTAGAGATCGCTGGGTTAGAGTCCCAGGCCTGTTATCACAGTGGTCTAAGACACTGCAATCGCAGTGCCTAGCTGTGCCCACTAGAGATCCTGGGTTGAGTCCAGGCTGTATCACAGTGGTCTAAGACACTGCATCGCAAGTGCTAGCTGTGCCACTAGAGATTCCTGGTTTAGAGGTCCAGGCTGTATCAGCAGTGGTTAAGAACTGTATCGCAAGTGCTACTGTGCTAGAGATCCTGGTTAGAGTCCAGGCTTGTATCACAGTGGTCCTCAGACACTGCATCGAAGTGCTAGGTGTGCCATAGAGATCCTGGTTAGAGTCCAGGCTGTTCACAGTGGTCTAAGACACTGTATCGCAGTGCTAGCTGTGCCACCAGATGATCCTGGGGTTCGGGTCCAGGCTGTATCACAGTGGTCTAGGACACTGCATCGCAGTGCTAAGCTGTGCCACTAGAGATTCCTGGGTTCGGTCCCAGGCATCTGTCGCAGCCGGCGCAGACCGGGAGACCCTTGGAGCTGCGCACAATTGGCCCAGCGTCGTCTGGGTTAGGGGAGGGTTTGGCCGGCAGGGATGTCCTTGTCCCATAGCGCACTAGCGACTCCTGTGGCGAGCCGGGCGCAGTGCACGCTGCACGGTTGCTAGGTGTACAGTGTTTCCTCCTACACATTGGTGCGGCTGGCTTCCGGGTTAAGTGGGCATTGTGTCAAGAAGCAGTGYGGCTTGGTTGTGTTGTGTTTCGGAGGATGCATGGCTCTCGACCTTCGGCTCTCCCGAGTCCGTACGGGAGTTGCAGCAATGAGACAAGACTGTAACTACCAATTGGATACCACAAAATTGTGGAGAAAATGGGGRAAWAAAAAAAWWAAWAATAAWAAAAAATTWAAAAGTAAATGTTTAAATAATAATCTGTCAAACCTCTCTCCTTCCGGGCTCTGCTCACTCTTTCCTGTTTCCCTCCCTCCTACCCTCTCTCTCCTCACTTGCTTTCCTCCCCTCTCTCCCTCCCTGTGTTGTGCCTTGTTATGTGACAGGGGTCTACAGAAGGATTAGCCTCATGGTGCAGAGGAGGACTCTGGGAGACAGGTGTCACAACGCTCCAGTAACCACAGCCTAACCTTTTGCTTATCACCTCTCTTGTTCTGTTGCAATCCTCCGTCTAATTCACAAGTCCCATCCTGTATTAAACACCATAATAACCCCCGCGCCAGGGTTTCAAAGTTCCACGACAAGCAACTCCCTGGCTCAACCATCTCGGTAGCACTTTATTTGAAGTGTACCTAAATAAGGACTTCATAACACAGTCATGAGCAGAACATGGGCGTTTCAGTGTTACCACCGTCTCATTGGATGAGTGTTAAKTGATCTGAAACTGGGTTAGCTTTATTCTACTGTACTTACAATACGTCATTATGAGAGGGGCTTAGGGGGCTGCAGCTGCTAAGAGCTCAGAGCATGGGGAACCGGAGACACCGTGGAGAGTCTGAGCCAGGAGGAGAGGAGTGTTGACACAGCCCAGTGTGACATGGTACAGTTGGGAGAAACGCCATAGCCAAGTCCCACATGGCATGGTCTCGTCCTAGCGCTACAGTCATGTCCACTATTCTAACCGGTTCCTGTCCTAGCGCTACAGTCATGTCCCACTATTCTACATGGTCTCCTGTCCTAGCGCTACAGTCATGTCCCACTTATTCTACATGGTTTCCTGTCTAGCGCAAGTCATGTCCACTATTCTAACATGTCTCCTGTCCTAGCGCTACATTCATGTCCCACTATTCTAACATGGTTTCCTGTTCTAGGCTATCAGTCATGTCCCACTATTCTAACATGGTCTCTGTCCTAGCGCTACAGTCATGTCCCACTATCTAACATGGTTTCCTGTCCTAGCGCTACAGTCATGTCCCCCTATTCTAACATGGTTTCCTGTCCTAGCGCTACAGTCATGTCCCACTATTCTAACATGGTTTCCTGTCCTAAGCGCTACAGTCATGTCCCACTATTCTAACAGGTTTTCCTGTCTAGCTGCTACAGTCATGTCCCACTATTCAACATGGTTCCTGTCCTAGCGCTACAGTCATGTCCCACTATTCTACATGGTTTCCTTCCTAGCGCACAGTCATGTCCCACTATTCTAAACATGGTTTCCTGTCCTTAGCTCTACATCATGTCCCACTATTCTAACATGGTTCCTGTCCTACGTACAGTCATGTCCACTATTCTAACATGGTTTCCTGTCCTATGCGCTACAGTCATGTCCACTATTTCTAACATGGGGTTTCCTGTCCTAAGCGCTACAGTCATGTCCCACTATCTAACATGGTTTCCTGTCCTAAGCGCTAATCACAGTCCATGTCCCACTATTCTAACATGGTTTCCTGTCCTAGCGCTAACAGTCATTCCACTATTTCTAACATGGTTTCCTGTCCTACGTACAGTCATGCCCACTATTCTACACAGTGGTCTCCTGTCTCTATGCTCCTACAGTCATGTCCCACTATTCTAACATGGTTTCCTGTCCTAGCGCTACAGTCTATGTCCACTTATTCTTAACATGGTTTCCTGTCCTATGCGCTACAGTCATGTCCACTATTCTAACATGGTTTCCTGTCCTAAGCTGCGTACAGTCATGTCCACTATTCTAACATGGTTTCCTGTCCTAGCGTACAGTCATGTCCAACTATTCTAACATGGTTTCCTTGTCCTAGCGCTACAGTCATGTCCCACTATTCTAACATGGTCCCTGTCCTAGCGCTACAGTCATGTCCCACTATTCTAACATGGTTCCTGTCCTCCTGCGCTACAGTCATGTCCCACTATTCTAACATGGTTTCCTGTCCCCTAGCGC
>NC_036865.1:24676942-24677323 GCF_002910315.2 Salvelinus sp. IW2-2015 | reverse complement strand
TCCTGTCCTAACGTTACAGTCATGTCCCACTATTCTAACATGGTCTCCTGTCCTAACGTTACAGTCATGTCCCACTATTCTAACATGGTCTCCCATTCTCATCTCCTATCCCTAGAATAACTGTTCAAGCATTGCTCAGAAGAGCGAGTCTTCCATATTGCTTTTTCGAGATGGCTGCCTTTTATACAGATCCTTATCCCCTCTACCCTCAGACTGGTTATGATAAACTGCTGCCAGTATATGAGAGGTTCAATTAAAATCACATTTTTCACTGGTAGATGTTTGTGTATATGTCTGGTAGATGTTTGTGTATATGTCTGGTAGATGTTTGTGTATATGTCTGGTAGATGTTTGTGTATATGTCTGGTAGATGTTTGTGTA
>NC_036865.1:24666534-24675777 GCF_002910315.2 Salvelinus sp. IW2-2015 | reverse complement strand
GTATATGTCTGGTAGATGTTTGTGTATATGTCTGGTAGATGTTTGTGTATATGTCTGGTAGATGTTTGTGTATATGTCTGGTAGATGTTTGTGTACATGTCTGGTAGATTTTTGTGTATATGTCTGGTAGATGTTTGTTGAATGAATCACCAGCTGGGGCTCACATACAGTATGAACATGATTGATAGCATGGTCTGACATGCAGTAGTCCCCCCCCACCTGTACTGTGCAATCATACCATTTCTTTTACATTAATTTCAGATCATATCTTGGCCTATTATTTTCATCAATCATTACAATGATGACATAATGTACATTCATAGAGAACTTAACTGCCTAGAGACACCAACTACTAGTATTCCAACAGTCTCTTCCTCCTGTCAGTCAGACAGAAGTTTGTCTCCTCACATTAATAGTGAGTTAGGACATCAGGCCAACGCTACTCAGCTCCATATGTCAACAAAGCGGAGGTCTAGCAGTGTTGACAGTCACCGAGCATCATAGTCTTTTACATGAGGCCTCTGGGAAGCTCTAGCCGTCAGCTACAATAAGAACAGTGGGTAGGCCCCATATGGCCCAGGAATCCTGACCTTAAAAAACAAAGAGACCAGACAGAGAGAGAAATACCAGAGAGAGAGAGAGAGCAAGAGAGAGCAGAGAAAGAGAGAGAGACCAGAGAGAGAGAGAGCAAGACCAGAGAGAGTGAGAGCGAGAGAGACCAGATAGAGCGAGAGAGAGAGACAAGAGAGAGCGAGAGAGACCAGAGAGAGAGAGACCAGAGCGAGAGAGAGACCAGCGAGAGAGAGAGAGACCAGAGAAAGAGAGAGCGAGACCAGAGAGAGACCAGAGTGAGAGAGACCAGCGAGAGAGAGACCAGCGAGAGACCAGAGACAGACAAGAGAGTGACTGGTAGTAAGATATACATGTGTACAAGGCTGAAAAGTTACCGATAGCAGGAATATATATGTACATACTTATGGTAATAAGGGACAAACTCTGACGAAAGAGGTCAATATTTAATATTTGCTCATATAAATATTTACGTCTGAACATGGAAATCGATTGTGTATTATACTCTGAGAGGCATTGGTGATTTAGTGCAATTTTCAAATAAACTGACAAGAATAGTGGTTCCGTAATGGTTTTAGTTGGCCTGAAAAGGGCATGGTTGAAAGTTCAGGAAAATACACTATCCATTATCCCAGTTTTCCAACATGCTGTCATTGTTGACAGGTGAATTATAATTTGTATATAGCAGCACAATTGAAATGACTGCAGTTTAACAAACTTGGACGGGACAAACGGGAGACGTGGTTTTCCAACAGGAAATATTCTGCCAACATTTGTGTGCACTTTGTGTTAGGCAGGGCAAAGTCCTGCTTTCCATCTTATCTTAGTCTCTATAATAGGGGTTCTCAAAGTGGTTTCCAAACCTGCACTGGACAGAGCTGCTTTTCATAAATGTCTTTTTTTAAACATAGTCTACATAAGTTGTAAAAATGCTACTGTGAAATTAGAAACCTGGAAAGACACAAAAACAGAAAATGAACACACATACACTCTCAGTTCTTTAATATGGTGCAATTCAACTACTTGTCAACCCCTGTACTGTGCCTATTAAGAAAAGCTTTCGAGCCAGGACGAGGCTGGCTGGCTGCTTACTTCCTGGCACTGTCAGGTTGTCTCTCTCTGGTCTGTCTCTCACTCTCTCTCTGGTCTTGCTTTCTCTATCACTCTCTCTCTCTGGTCTCTCGCTCTCTCTGGTCTCTCGCTCTCTCTCTCTGGTCTCTCTCTTTCTCACTATTTTTGGTCTCTCTCTCTCTGGTCTCTTTGGTCTCCCTATTTCTCTCTGATGTCTCTCTCTCTCTCTGGTGTCTCTCGCTCTGGTCTCTCTCGCTCTCACTATTTCTGGTCTCTCTCTCTGGTCTCTCATCTCGTCTGTCTCTGGACTCCGTCGCTCTCTGGTCTCTCTCTCTCCTGGTCTCTTCTTCTCTCTCTCTGGCTCTCTCTCTCTCTCCTCTGGTCTCTCTCTCTCTCTCTGGTCTCTCTCTCTCTCTCTGGTCTCTCTCTCCTGGTCCTCTCTCTCTGGTCTCTCTTCTCTGGTTCTCTCTCTCATGGTCTGTCTCTCTCTGGTCTCTCGCTCTCGTCTCTGGTCCTCTCGCTCTCTCTCTGGTCTCTCGCTCTCTCTCTGGTCACTTTGTATGTATAAACCCACCTCAACCCCTCCAGTACCCCTGCACATTGGGTAAGGTACTGGCCTTGGATTGCTGACGCTATATATTGTCCGTTGAGAGGCTTTGAAGCCACCGGTCAGCCATATTGGCACTCAATGGAATTCTACAGTATTCCAAGGACAAAATTGCATGTATTAAAGTATTTTGTTGTTGAAGTGGGGACAGTAAGATTAGTACTCTCAAAACTAAATCATTTAAGGAAAATATTTTTATATTTTAGTTTMGTTTTTTTGTTTAGCTCACATAATATTATTTAAAAGTATGCATTAATGTAATAGTATAATGTGTCAAAAATGAATTTAGACATAAAATGTTTTATTTCTATATCTTCCTAAATATTTTTTCCACTTGAGGAGTACCAAGGTGGCTTCAATACAGCACCCCTGTAAGTCATCCAGAGTGTTTACACATCACTGGTTGTAACCTGCGCTTGCGGTAAATAAACATCGAAACATTGTCACTTCTGTGTTGCTTTAGAGACTGCAGAGTTTAACATAGTCCTCACATTATCATCMTGCTCAATGGAGAATCTCCTTGGATGTGCTTTTTAGTCCAGAACCGGCACAGTGTCTATCAGTGATTATACAATGGGTGGGTCTAATCCTGGACGCTGATTGGTTAAAACCACATTCAAGCCGGTGTCTATTCAACAAGTTACTACCGGCTAAATCTATGATGTTGAAATTTCTATTTACTCTGTTCCATCTCAGTGCGCAATCCACTGTCTCATCAGCCCAGCCAGACAATTTATAAACTTGATCTCCACTATAAAAAGCATCTWGACATTATCTCACATTCCTTTTAGACTAACATTTATTTTTCAACAGCGAAGATTTGAATAAACCTTGCTGTCTGTCTCTCCAATATTTGCAACATTGTTGCAGTATTGAAATTCGATCTTCAGCTGTCCAATAGCATTGAATGTGTATGGTTCGGGAGTCGGGATGAGACAGACAGGCAGGCAACTTTTCTCAGTCAAAATCATGAATCAGCATAATTTTTATGGATATATACAAAGAAATGTCAATAGAAAACAGGTAAATGAAAGGAAGTGCAGCTAGTTTGCAGTCTTTCCAGCTTCAGTTTGAAGTGATTGTGTTAGCTGTGTTGTTGGCTGTGTTGTTAGCTGTGTTGTTGGCTAGCTCCTCTGAACAACAGTGTCCTGACGAGAGAGCACATTTTCTACGCCAGGTGAAATCGTGCCTCATTAGCTCATTGTTATGGATGTACCCAAAATAATGTCACTAGAAAACAGCTTAAACAAATGCAAATGCAGCTACTTTGTTGTTATTCTGGCTGCACTTTTTGACATGACTAAGTTAGCAGTAGTTGGCTAGCTAGCAWCAAGGGATAAGAACGTTGCCAGCCAGTATGGCAATGGAACATTTAGAACGAACGRCCAGCCRACTTGGATACTAGATTTGTCGGGACTATATCTTGTGGAAGGATGAAATAGTATGAATAAATTAATCAAAATAACATTTTAAATTAAGAYATGTAAATCATTATTTGAATATGTTGGTAACCCGTGGCAATTAACTGATAATGCCCTCAAAGCCTGTGTTTGGAGGATATGTTKGCACGGTTTGCAGGCCTGAGACCAACAACACCCGTGCCAATCTTTCCTCCAAACACCGGCTTTGAAGGCATTACCAATGCCACACAACACAGGCTCAGGCAGAGATAGAAGCCCTTCATTTAGAGTTATGACATTGAAATAATCAATTGATTTATGGGGGCCATTGCAAGCTATTTCCATAGGCAATCAACCTTAACAGAGAAACATCACAATGTTAGAGATTAATGTCGTCTTGTCCAAACTGTTCTTTGGTGTCTCATGAAGGTAATTAAGAATAGATACGTAAGAGTTTAAACTTGATGTTAAAAGTCATGTAGAATACCTCAGATACTTGCAGCGAAGTAATACTTTTACCTTCAGCATAACAAGATTACATTACTGAATAGTATTAGACATCAAGACATTAGAAGTCGACATCAAGGAAGACATTGAAAATCTAAACAAAGCAGTCAAAAACTCTTCCTTTATATATACTGAACAAAAATATAAATGCAACAATTTAAATGAGTTACAGTTCATATAAGGAAATACGTCAATTAAAATGCGTTCATTATGCCCTAATCTATGGATTTCACATGACTGGACAGGGGCGCAGCCATGGGTGGGCCTGGGAGGACATAGGCCCAACCACTTGGGAGTCAGGCCAACCCACTGGGGAGCCAGTCCCAGCCAATCAGAATGAGTTTCTCCCCCCACAAAAGGGCTTTAATACAGACTGAAATACTCCTCAGTTTCATCAGCTGTCTGGGTGGCTGGTCTCAGATGATCCCACAGGTGAAGTAGCTGGATGTGGATGTCCTGGGCTTTTGTGGTTACACGTGGTCTGCGGTTGTGAGGCAGGTTAGACATACTGCCAAATTCTCTAAAACAACATTGGAGATGGCTTATGGTAGAGGAATGAACATTAAATGATCTGGCAACAGCTCTAGTGGACATTCCTGCAGACAGCATGCCAATTGTACGCTCCTTCAAAACTTGAGACATCTGTGGCATTGTGTTGTGTGACAAAACTGCACATTTTAGTGTGGCCTTTTATTGTCCCCAGCACAAGGTGCACCTGTGTAATGATCATGTTGTTAAATCAGCTTCTTGATAAGCCACACCTGTCAGCTGGATGGATTATCTTGGCAAAGGAGAAATGCTCAGTAACAGGGCTGTAAACACATTTGTGCAAAACATTTGAGAAACAAGCTTTTTGTGCGTATGGAACATTTCTGGGATCTTTTAATTCAGTTCATGAAACATGGGACCAACACAACACTTGTGTTTATATTTTTGTTCAGTATATTTTTCTTTACTTTTATGTTTTTACTGGTAACCTCTACACAGAGAGCTGACATGACCTTAGTTCTACACAGAGAGCTGACACGACCTTAGTTCTACATAGAGAGCTGACACGACGTTAGTTCTACCAGAGAGCTGACATGACCTTAGTTCTACACAGAGAGCTGACATGACCTTAGTTCTACACAGAGAGCTGACATGACCTGAATTCTACACAGAGAGCTGACATGACCTTAGTTCTACACAGAGAGCTGACATGATGTTAGTTCTACACAGAGAGCTGACATGATGTTAGTTCTACACAGAGAGCTGACATGTTAGTTCACCACCAGGGTGTGTGTGTTGTGTGTTCTCTATCTCTCTCTCTGTTAATCCCTATTACCATTAGTATGGATGTTAGTTCACCATCAGGGTTTAGCTAGAAGAGGAGCTGGGTTTTGTTCACCCTCAGTTTCTCTTTATTTTACCGTTCACCGTACACCGTTAGCGTGATGTTAGTTCACCAGCAAGCTGTCTAGAAGAAGCTTGTTGGGTTTTGTTCACACTCAGGGTGCATACGCCAACAGGCTACTGGCAAAGGCTTTGATCTCCAAATCTCACTAAATCAACACCAGACGAAGGCCACCCAAAGGTCGGCAAAGTCATCTGATCTTCACATTCCAGAATCTGACGTTTCACGACAGCCAGCCATTCACTGGGGCAGGTTAAATGTCACCCAAAGTTCAGGGATGACGACGGACAAACTGAACATACCACCAAACACAAAAAGACAGCTCGAGGAGGCTAAATCAAGACCTGATGCGCCAAGGCTAATACAAAGTAGCAGTGATGTGGTATTGTCCGATTTAGCCGATTTAGAGAGGTACGAAACTTGTGGAGCTTCTTGGAAACCATGAATCCATAAGGCTAGGGAAAGTCTCATACATGGACGACACTGACCATAAATATGTTTTTCACTTGTTAAGTAAATGATACATAAGACTACATGAAAGACCTTGGAGTTACCAGGCCAGGCTAAGTAACATTAATTACGCTGTAGGAAAAAAGTTTATTTCAATTACAAATGTGAATTTTATAAAATAAGAAATGCAAAATGCCTAATGTGTTCTACGGGGAAAAACTATTTCCGAAATAGCTACAACTAAGATAATAACAGAGACAGTCGATTAAACCCACTTGAAAAACAAATATATGTGAAGTCAAACACCAACCGCCACTCCACCTCCACAATGTATACAATTACCACAGCGTGATGTTTTACAGTGACAAGAAGGTAACCAGCCAGGCTCTACCAGGCCTTCAGTCTTTCTCCATAATTACACCTCTTCATTTGACAAGCTACATGATTATTTTCCTAACGGTGGATTACTTCGTTAATACCTTCAAATGCGTGTTTTTTTTAAACTGTCAGTCCGCCAGACGCCAACAGACTCATCCCTACGATCTTCTCTCCTCTGTTCATCATAACAATCATTAATAACTGTCAGTGTCCCTTCATAGTCNTACATGATTGTTTTCAGTCCGCCAGACGCCAACAGACTCATCCCTACGATCTTCTCTCCTCTGTTCATCATAACAATCATTAATAACTGTCAGTGGCTGCCGTCGATAGAACACACTCGTTCCCTCATTAGCAAGTAGCAGCATTTGTTCCTGCGTAGCTCCTCCCCTACAGGGCTAGGCCAATTACTTTGCCCAAATGGAATCTCATTAATCAAATCTTAACAAGGTGGCAAATGTAAAGATATCAGATTGCCAAAGACAGCATAACTAATATGTCACTGTCAGGGACTAGTGTGTAGATATGCGGCGGGGAGAGACTACATAGAGAATGGTCCGTATGAATGTTGACGTTTCATATGATCTGACAACTATGAAGGAGGGAGAGGGGCCATGGAGCAGAGACATCGGCCTACTACTGGTGACTCCTCTACCCACTCTGGCAAGTACAGTAGAGAAAGAGAGAGACAGATTTGCACATAATATGACTTTGGAAATGTCTTTATCCTTTTGGAACGTTTGTAATGTTTACTGTACATTTTATTATTGTTTATCTATTTCACTTGCTTTGGCGATGTAAACATATGTTTCCCATGCCAATAAAGCCCCTTAAATTGAAATGGAAATGTAATTGAGACAGAGAGAGAGAGACACATACGGGGAGATACAGAATTGGAGAGGGTGAGAGTAATGGATAGATGAAAAGATAGAGGAACAATACAAAGAAAGAGAGGGAGGAGAAGAAAGAGGGAAAGATGTAAAACCAGAAAGCAAGAAAGAGAGAGAAAGAAGGAGGGACAGAGGGATAGAGGGACAGAGAAGGAAGGTGAAAGAGGGAGGAGCAGAAAGCAAGAAGAAGAGTGGGAGGGAGAGAGTGGGAGAAAATTGTGATTTCCCCCCCTTTTGTACTTTAACTATTTGTACATTATTACAACACTGTATACAGACATTACATGACAAGTGAAATGTCTTTATTCTTTTGGAACTTTTGTAAGTGTAATGTTTACTGTTAATATTTTATTGTTTATTTCACTTTGGTTTATTATCTATTTCACTTGCTTTGGCAATGTAAACATATGTTTCCCATTTCAATAAAGCCCCTTAAACTGAATTGGAAGGGAGAGTGAAAAAAGAGAGCGAGAAGGAGAGAGAGAGGGAAAGAGGAAGAAAAGTGGAGAGAGAGCGTGTCTCAGGCAGCGCCAGCATCATGTATCCTTCACAGAGACGTTTTCTTTTACACTTTAAATGATGATAGTCCTCAGGCCCAGGCTACACTACACACTGATCTGATCTCATACACAGGCCCAGGCTACACTACACACTGATCTGATCTCATACACAGGCCCAGGCTACACTACACACTGATCTGATCTCATACACAAGCCCAGGCTACACTACACACTGATCTGGTCTGCTCTCATACACAGGCCTAGGCTACACTACACACTGATCTGGTCTGCTCTCATACACAGGCCCAGGCTACAACTACACACTGATCTGGTCCTGCTCTCATAAAGTGCAGGCTACACTACACACTGATCTGGCTGGTCTCATACAACAGGCCTAGGCTAGCACTACACACTGATCTGGTCTGCTCTCATACACAAGCCAGGCTACACTACCACACTGAATCTGGTCTGCTCTCATACACAGGCCTAGGCTACACTACACACTGATCTGATCTGCTCTCATACACAGGCCTAGGCTACACTACACACTGATCTGATCTGCTTTTATACACAGGCCCAGGCTACACTACACACTGATCTGATCTGTTCTCATACACGGGGCCCAGGCTACACTAACAAACTGATCTTATCTCATACACAGGGCCCAGGATATGCTACACACTGATCTGATCTCATACACAGGGCACAGGATATGCTACACACTGATCTGATCTCATACACAGGGCCCAGGCTATGCTACACACTGATCTGATCTCATGCACAGGGCCCAGGCTATGCTACACACTGATCTGATCTCATACACAGGGCCCAGGCTATGCTACACACTGGTCTGATCTCATGCACAGGGCCCAGGCTACGCTACACACTGATCTGATCTCATGCACATGGCCCAGCTATGCTACACACTGATATGATCTGCTACCACACACACACACAATGGCTGTTTTTATCCAGCTACCGTTAAATAAATACAATCAATGTTATACAGCTCAGTATATGTGTGGATAAGTTTGGTGCCCATGCTTGGAGTGTGTTTCGGTATCGGTGTGTGGATAGAAAATTGATTCAGGTAGTGAATGTTTGAGGTTACTGACAATGGTCAGTGTAGTATAGAATCTTGAACAATAACAACTAAGACAGCATTGGCAGGTCCTGATACAAGATTCCCAACACATCTCTTCAGCTCAGAGGAGATGTGCTCCTTTGCACCACTAATGTTCCCTATAGGCATGGTCCTCTCTCTCCCTCTCTCTCTGTGTTCCTAGTGACTGCTTATTGAGAAACAGAAAGCAGGGGTTGAACTGCACTGAGCAGATGTTTCCTAATATACATGTGGGCCTTGCTCTGCTCTGCTTTGGGCTGCTCTGCTCTGCTTTGGGCTGCTCTGCTCTGCTTTGGGCTGCTCTGCTCTGGGCTGCTCTGCTCTGCTCTGGGCTGCTCTGCTCTGCTCTGGGCT
>NC_036865.1:24661533-24665329 GCF_002910315.2 Salvelinus sp. IW2-2015 | reverse complement strand
GTATCTGTAGTCCAATAAGACCTGAAGCCTTGAGGAGAGCATGGACAGCTGTGTGTGTGTGTGTGTGTGTGTGTGTGTGTGTGTGTGTGTGTGTGTGTGTGTGGTGTGTGGTTTTGTGTGTGGGTTGTGTGTGTGTGTGTGTGTGTGTGTGTGTGTGTGTGTGTGTGTGTGTGATAATGACTAGTACTCATTTAGACAAATGACTCTGTTGGAAGGTTTGTTAGAGAATCTAAATTCAATATGAAACACAGTCTATTACAGGACACAACAGTCTGCCTCACCTTACAGTCTATTACAGGACACAACAGTCTGCCTCACCTTACAGTCTATTACAGGACACAACAGTCTGCCTCACCTTATAGTCTTAGCCGCTCATTGGAGATGATCTCCAACTACCTGGTCTCACATAGAGGATCTACTACAGATGCATATACTAATCTCAGACACCCGGAATTAAAATACTATGTAATTGCGTCAGATGCTCGATAAGGTTCTGGGAAGAGATATATGAAAAAAGATAGTAACGAGATTAGTGAAGTCTCCACCCCATAAACAGATGTTTCAGTCAAGTCTGTGGGCCACATCTCCCCTTCTGAAATGTGAAAGATGGGAATACCTGGGAAATCAGGATTTGTCCAAATGATCAGTGATGAAGCAATCCTGCGCACCGGAACAAAGTTCCTTGTTAGACTTCGCATCGCAGTCTTGACAGACGCTACGATACCATCCTATGTTGTGCGTCTGTCCACGACAGATTAGGTATATTATATCCAGACACGGGTCAAAAAATTGAATGTTTCTACTTAGATTGCTTTAGGTGTGCTTGATTTAGATGTCATGGCATGGGGGCTGAATCATACAGAGCTCAAGTGTCTGAAAGGAAAAACAAAATACTATTTTGTCCCAGGTCGGTAGTTATTAAAAGGGCTTACATATGCTAGACCAAAGATACTAAAAGAGAAAACTCCATCTGGTTCAATACATGAAATGTGTACAACCTCATTTACCCCACTATGACAAACATAGGCATGGAAATAACATGCATGTATTAGCTACCTCAGAGTAAGACGTTATCTTACCCCTGTGTGTCCTCACCCAGTCATAGTGAGAGCAGGGGATGCGCACGCACGCATGCACACACACACACGTATATTAGTTCCAGAAGTTAGTCTCAATAGCAGCCAGATCTATGACACATGGGTATTTCACTCTTTCATAAAATCATAAAAGAGTGTGTTTGGTTTAGTGAAACCAATTGAAAGTAATAAGCACTGAGCATGCGGTGCGTGAAAATGTACAGTGCCGTTAGTGTGCCCTTGAATGAACTGTAAAACAACTTAATGTTATTCGTTACCTAGAATGGCTGCATCTTCAATGCAGGGATATGAGGGATACTATATTTTAGTATAACTCCTATAAGCCTGTCATTATGTACAGATATAGGGTCTTAATTTGAGCCAGTTTGCTTCAGCAGGAAAATGATCCTGCAGCAAGAGGAAATGTGAATTATTATGTGGGCATTAATGGACATTTTTGTAGGGGTTGATACATTTTTCACAAGGGGAAATCAAGCCTGAAATTTCAAAGTGATAATTACAAACTTCAGAAGCCTTTTTAAACCTCAAATAAACTACATGTTTTACATGTTCTGCATTACAGGAAAGTTATCCTGCAAAAGGGTGATCAAATAAAATCCTACATCTGTACTTGAGCTATTAGTTATACAACAATAGATACTTTTACCTTCAAGGGTAAGCCAGTACTACAGTGGTACTGTATGGAGTTTGAGCCAGAACTACAGTGGTACTGTATGGAAGGGTGAGCCAGTACTACAGTGTTACTGTATGGAAGGGTGAGCCAGAACTACAGTGTTACTGTACGGAAGGGTGAGCCAGTACTACAGTGGTACTGTACTACAGTGGTACTGTATGGAAGGGTGAGCCAGAACTACAGTGGTACTGTATGGAAGGGTGAGCAGAACTACAGTGGTACTGTATGGAAGGGTGAGCCAGTACTACAGTGTTACTGTATGGAAGGGTGAGCCAGACTACAGTGGTACTGTATGGAAGGGTGAGCCAGAACTACAGTGTTACTGTATGGAAGGGTGAGCCAGAACTACAGTGTTACTGTATGGAAGGGTGAGCCAGTACTACAGTGGTACTGTATGGAAGGGTGCCAGAACTACAGTGGTACTGTATAAGGGTGAGCCAGAACTACAGTGGTACTGTATGGAAGGGTGAGCCAGTACTAGTGGTACTGTATGGAAGGGTGAGCCAGTACTACAGTGTTACTGTATGGAAGGGTGAGCCAGCCTACAGTGTTACTGTATGGAAGGGTGAGCCAGTACTACAGTGTTACTGTATGGAAGGGTGAGCCAGTACTACAGTGGTAACTGTATGGAAGGGTGAGCCAGTACTACAGTGGTACTGTACGGAAGGGTGAGCCAGAACTACAGTGGTACTGTACGGAAGGGTGAGCCAGAACTACAGTGGTACTGTACGGAAGGGTGAGCCAGAACTACAGTGGTACTGTACGGAAGGGTGAGCCAGAACTAGTGGTACTGTACGGAAGGTGAGCCAGTACTAAGTGGTACTGTACGGAAGGGTGAGCCAGTACTACAGTGGTACTGTACGGAAGGGTGAGCCAGTACTACAGTGGTACTGTACGGAAGGGTGAGCCAGTACTACAGTGGTACTGTACGGAAGGGTGAGCCAGTACTACAGTGGTACTGTACGGAAGGGTGAGCCAGTACACAGTGGTACTGTACGGAAGGGTGAGCCAGTACTACAGTGTTACTGTACGGAAGGGTGAGCCAGTACTACAGTGTTACTGTACGGAAGGGTGAGCAGTACTACAGTGTTACTGTACGGAAGGGTGAGCCAGTATTACAGTGGTACTGTACGGAAGGGTGGCCAGTACTACAGTGGTACTGTACGGAAGGGTGAGCCAGTACTACAGTGTTACTGTACGGAAGGGTGAGCCAGTACTACAGTGGTACTGTACGGAAGGGTGAGCCAGTCTACAGTGGTACTGTACGGAAGGGTGAGCCAGTACTACAGTGGTACTGTACGGAAGGGTGAGCCAGTACTACAGTGGTACTGTATGGAAGGGTGAGCCAGAACTACAGTGGTACTGTATGGAAGGGTGAGCCAGTACTACAGTGGTACTGTATGGAAGGGTGAGCCAGTACTACAGTGTTACTGTATGGAAGGGTGAGCCAGAACTACAGTGTTACTGTACGGAAGGGTGAGCCAGTACTACAGTGGTACTGTATGGAAGGGTGAGCCAGTACTACAGTGGTACTGTATGGAAGGGTGAGCCAGTACTACAGTGGTACTGTATGGAAGGGTGAGCAGTACTACATTGGTACTGTATGGAAGGGTGAGCCAGAACTACAGTGTTACTGTATGGAAGGGTGAGCCAGTACTACAGTGGTACTGTTTGGCTACTGTATTACATGTATTCAAATATTCTTCGAAAACAGACACTAAGGTCTAACCACAGTAATAAATTATAGATATTCATCATATATGACATAACTACTACTATTATAAAACGACTTCCATTGGACAAATACATACGTAGCCATAATCTGATCATCTGCAGTACGGGGTTTTATTTCAATATCTGTCTCATTCCATTCATTCACAACCTAGCGTCATAATCTAATAAATTCTCCAGGATATACGATATGCTCTGAGCACCAGTGGTCATTTAAACACGGTGAAGTTGTTTCTGCTGGTAATGGCTGTTAGCAACAATACAATCTACTGCTGGGGCCTTGGAATGAGCCGTT
>NC_036865.1:24650398-24655843 GCF_002910315.2 Salvelinus sp. IW2-2015 | reverse complement strand
TGTGTGTGTGTGTGTGTGTGTGTGTGTGTGTGTGTGTGTGTGTGTGTGTGTGTGTGTGTGATTCTAGCAATGTTACATTTGGAACATTTGGTCGTGGAGAAGCAGACCTCTGGTACGTCAGCCTGATGAGTGATCACAATCAGAAGGTTTTCCATCTCAACAGACCTCCTTCACTCCCACTCCGCAGGCTGTTACTCTGGAGGAGTTCAAACATAGTCAAGATTTTTCCAAATCATGTTTTTGTCTATGGGAGACTGTTGCCAGATTGGACCGATGGGCCAATATACTGTACAGTATTACATTTTTATGAATAGGGAGACTTGGTTGGAAATAAGGGTGGACATGGCAACGTGACTGAGGATGTGGCCGTGTTGTGTTCTGGTGTATTCTGTCACTGGGGTCTAATGATGCGGAGAAAGAACGGGGCTAGAAGACAACACACTCTCTCTCTCTGGACCTGGACCTGGAAGAGAAGCATGCTGCCAACATAACGCTGTGTCCCAGTCCCACTGGGGAGGAACATGAAGACAGATTAAAGAGACAGACAAGAGCAAGACAATATGGACTGGGGCAATTAAAACACACACACACACACAGGATCTCACCCTATTTGTTATTCATCACACACACTCTCTCTCGCTCTCTCTCTCTCTCCTTTCATTAAACATAGACCCTGCATTGTCGTCCCCCACAACCCCTGTCCCCTAGCGTCACAGAGTTCCTATTCCTCATCTCTGCTTCCATTTGGCGCCGTCCTATAGTGCAGACGACAGAGGGGCCAAAGCCCAGAGCCATCTGTGGTGGTAACTGCACGGTGAAATATGCTCTGTTTCAGGTCCAGTTCTTAGTCAAGTCCATATCATAAAGGGATCAACATAATTATGAATTCATTACAGATAGATTGTAAAACAGAGTTCAGGACAGAGACAGAGGAGATGAGATGCAGCTGGCAGTGTCGGGCCAGACACACACACAGGCATGCACATACGTAGTACACACGCAAGCACACACACACACACTACTGAACATATGGGCGCTCCACATTAACAGAAAAGGGTCTGGTGGTTGTGCATACATATCTGTGCTCCAGAGGTAACCTTGATCCAGACCAGTGCTGTATAAGGCCAGAGCCCCAAATAGACTAGTTGAGGTTGAACACACACACACAGTATTGTTTAACTAACCTTGTGGGGACACACAATTCAGTTCTATTCAAAATCCTATTTTCCATAAACCTAACCCTAACATTAACCCTAAACTAGCTCCTAAACCTAATTCTAAACCAGAGGTACTGGGGGAATTCTGGTCCCCACAAGTATAGTCACACACACACACACACACACACACACACACACACACACACACACACAGAGAGACAGAGACACACACAGACATCATCTCCCATCCCGGGCCCTTAATAAAGGCCTGTCACATCCATAATTTTATTAATTAACAGTTCTCCAAGGTGAAATTTAATCAATCGCCGGCCTTTGACAGGTTAAGCAAATCACATGCGACGAGCCCTCTACAGTTGACTAACTGTAGCTAACACCCATGTGATCTGAGCCGCCTGTCTCTGAGTGAGCACTCAGTTCACACTCATTATGGTGGCAGAGCCTTCAGAAAATAAAGGGAGGTGAGAGGTTTTAATGCACATTTAATTTCAATGAGACATATGGCTGTAGGACTAGAGTGGGTTACAGAGCGGGTGACAGGCACTGCCATGACTCACCTGCATGGGGTATTAGAGGTATGAGAGGTATGAGAGGTAGAGTGTAGAAAAGGCTCTCAATTTTCTTAGATTTTTTTAGTTAACTGTCCCTTTAATTGCAGGCACCTCAGCCATAGAGACGTTTCGAGATCATAAAGTATCAGTCCTCAATGGCGCTGCCCATGCTAATATAGGCTTTTGGGTAACAAATTCAATTTGTTAAATACCTGAGTTTGTCTTTTAGTTGCGTGCCAGGCAGTAGTACAAACCTCTCCAGCATAAATCCCTTCTATTTCTATTATCCGAAATGAAGCATGCTGACGCTTTAACGCTGCCAGCCAAACTGAAGCATGCTGACGCTTTAACGCTGCCAGCCAAACTGAAGCATGCTGACGCCTTAACGCTGCCAGCCAAACTGAAGCATGCTGACGCTTTAACGCTGCCAGCCAAACTGAAGCATGCTGACCTTTACGCTGCCGCCAAACTGAAGCATGCTGACGCTTTAACCGCTGCCAGCCAAACTGAAGCTGCTGACGCTTTAACGCTGCCAGCCAAACTGAAGCATGCTGACGCTTTAACGCTGCCAGCCAAACTGAAGCATGCTGACGATTTAACGCTGCCAGCCAAACTGAAGCATGCTGACGCTTTAACGCTGCCAACCAAACTGAAGCATGCTGACGCTTTTACGCTGCCAGCCAACTGAAGCATGCTGACGCTTTAACGCTGCAGCCAAACTGAAGCATGCTGACGCTTTAACGCTGCCAGCCAAACTGAAGCATGCTGACGCTTTAACGCTGCCAGCCAACTGAAGCATGCTGACGCTTTAACGCTGCAGCCAAACTGAAGCATGCTGACGCTTTAACGCTGCCAGCCAAACTGAAGCATGCTGATGCTTTAACGCTGCCAGCCAAACTGAAGCATGCTGACGCCTTAACGCTGCCAGCCAAACTGAAGCATGCTGACGCTTTAACGCTGCCAGCCAACTGAAGCATGCTGACACCTTAACGCTGCAGCCAAACTGAAGCATGCTGACGCCTTAACGCTGCCAGCCACTGAAGCATGCTGACGCTTTAACGCTGCCAGCCAAACTGAAGCATGCTGACGCTTAACGCTGCCAGCCAAACTGAAGCATGCTGACGCTTTAACCGGTACACCTGCGCCTGTATCAGCTCCTACCTTCACTCACTCCATTTACAATAGGCAACCTGCCATAACATATAATATGAGAGCTATTAGAGATATTGGAGGTATGAGAGTCATGAGGGAAATTGGAGATATTGGAGGTATGAGAGGTATTGGATGTAAGGAACTCCCCCCCTAATTGTACAAAATAACATGGCAACTTATTGGCAGAGAGCGAACCATACACACGATGGGATTGTGTGGGATTTCACATTGCAAGCGGCGGTGTTTCATCCAAAGTTAATGGCAAATGCCATATTGTAAATGAGCTGTGTAACACCCCAAAATTCCTATAGTGGGCGAGTGAGTTCCATCTTATTTTTTCATAGGCTTACTGTAGCAAGTCAAGACCCCAGAGCCAAATTTTGAAATTTTTTAAGTTTTGGCAAAAACTTATCACCCCCTTAAAAAGTGCTTTCTGGACCGTTTTTCGAAATTCTTTCGATTTTTATGTCAATTACACATGTGTAAGAACTGTATGAAAATACTTTTGTCAAATTTTATTAAACATAATTTTTTGACATTTTTATTGGACATAAGGAATATGTTTTGTGCATTTTGGAATGTGATTTCATAGGAAGTCAAAAGTCAAAAATGTCAAAATTTGGAAAAAACGTATCACCCCTTTAAAAAAGTGCTTTCTTGACCGTTTTTTGAAATTCTTTCGATTTTTATGTCAATTACACTGTGTAAGAACTGTATGAAAATACTTTTGTCAAATTTTATTAACATAATTTTTTGGACATTTTTATTTGGACTTAGGAATATGTTTTGTGCATTTTGGAATGTGATTTCATAGGAAGTCAAAAGTCAAAAGTCAAAAATGTCAAAAATTTGGAAAAAACGTATCACCCCCTTTAAAAAGATGCTTTCTGGACGTTTTTTGAAATTCTTTCGATTTTTATGTCAATTACACATGTATAAGAACTGTATGAAAATACTTTAGTCACATTTTACTATCATAATTTTTTATAAATGTTTACTTGTACTTAAGGAAATGTTTTGTGCATTTGGAATGTGATTTCATAGGAAGTCAAAAGTCAAAAGTTAAAAGTCAAAAATGTTAAAAATGTGGAAAAAACATATATTCCATTTAAAAAAGTGCTTTCTGGACCGTTTTTTGAAATTCTTTCGATTTTTACGTCAATTACACATGTATAAGAACTGTATGAAAATACTTTAGTCACATTTTACTATCATCATTTTTTATAAATGTTTACTTGTACTTATCACCCCCCAAACCTCCATAAATCACTCAGGCCAGCACCCATTGATTTGGGCCGTAGTATAGTGCTCCCATGGACGTCTGGATGACACCTAAAAGCATTTAAACCGTTTTGAAAAATGACATGAAAAATGAAAAATATTTTTTTTTAACTTTTTTGGGAAACCTCCTTAAATCACTCAGGCCAGACCCCATTGACTCGGAATAAAAAACAATAAATATTTTTCAGAAAAAAAAACAGAATATTTTCTGACTTTTTGGAAAACCTCCATAAATCCCTCAGGCCAACACCCATTGATTTTCGTCCGTCGAATAGTGCTCCCAGAGCGGGTATGGAAGTCCGGATGCCCCTAACGCAATTTCATCCAGGGCATCTGGTAACCTAAAAAAATACCAGGTGCACGAAAAGTTTGGACTTAGAATATTTTTCGAGTTTTTGGAAAAACTCCATAAATCACTCAGGCCATTGACTCGAGAATAAAAAACAAAAAATATTTTTCAGAAAAAAAACATAGAAATTTTCTGACTTTTTTGGAAAACCTCCATAAATCACTCAGGCCAACACCCATTGATTTTTGTCCGTGAATAGTGCTCCCAGAGCGGGTTGGAAGTCTGGATGCCCCCTAAACGCAGTTTCAACCAGGGCATCTGGTAACCTAAAATAATGCCAGGTGCACAAACAGTTTGGACTTGTTTGTGTGTGTGTGAGCTTTTCTTTGACATCTGTTTCGAGAAATGACTGATTTACGGTTCATGAAGGTTGCCTAATCACACACTTAAAGTTTTGGAAAGATCTGACTTTTTTAACCCTTCGAAACAGAACCTATGACCCCATTTTAAGGCACTTCCGGTTGGCACAGGAAGCTATAGGTAAAGACATATGCTGATCGGGGTATGCTCTTAGAGAATCCTGAGTTTTAAGTCTATACGTTAAGAACTGACTGATTTACACAGGGTTGAATGCACTATAAATCACAAACTGCTGGTTGGCTATGGCAAAACACTTGTAGGGTTATTTAACCACTTCCGGTTGCTCCAGGAAGCTTAGAATCAACACAGGTAGACCTCATAGTGGCCTGATGGATTGTTATCAAAGACAGGTTCATAAGACATTCATAACCCACATAGGCTTCAGGTTGAATTTAGAGGTGCACTCAATGTATTCCTATGGGGCTACATTTCATTGTATACTGTTTGATGTAAACACCTTCTTTTAACTGTGAAGGGTTAATGCCACAGAGTCAAGGTTAGGCTTGCACAGATCGGGAGGACCTTAGGAGTGTTCCTGAGGTAAATTGTGCTTCTAACCTGAACGGTTCTCTCTCTG
>NC_036865.1:24644087-24645951 GCF_002910315.2 Salvelinus sp. IW2-2015 | reverse complement strand
TCCAGTTGAACCATGGAGCTGAACAACGTGAAACCACATACCCTCTCTTGGGGTAGGCTCTTATCATAATATTGAGCTTTAAGTCTTTATGTTAAGAACTTGACTTATTAACAGAGGGTTAAATGAGTGTGTGTTACTTCATAAAATCACATAAAATCACAGAATTTCTCGCAGAGCTTCGAGACCACTTGAAAAATTTCGTGTGAACAAACTGCAACTGGATCTGGTGATTTTTTAGAAAAAAAATTCCTCTTCGTGAACATCACCAAATGGACAATGTACTATTTCTCTCTAAATTACGATATGATAACGTCATTTTTTTTTTTCTTCCTGACACCGTATTGCTGCTTATGTACTTTGACGTGAAGCGGTCAAATYGCACCCTACTTTTCGTTTTTGACCTTTGATCCCAGCAAAACGGCCATAACTCAAAAAGCGCCGAAGCCTCGACGCCATCTTGTTCGGGGCCAACTTCCCTTTACTCCAAACCTACGCTCGCCGAGTTTCGTCTTYGAAATATTTTCCGTTTAGGAGAAAAGGCCGCGCTCGTTTGCCCCGTGTTCGTGCGCCTGCAATATGATTTATTTTCCGCCTTGTGGGAATTTTCGAGAATGCGGAGCGCAAGTCAAAAATGTGTTATTTTTATAAAACGGCGACCGAACGTCCGAAACGATTTCCGAGATGACTTCCCGAAAGAGCTCCCCCGCGCCCTCGGCCCGACGCCGTCCGCGATTTTCCCGGACGAAGTCGGACGTCAGGTAAGGGACCGTACATTTCCAATGGGAGAATCTTCACCGATCATACGGCTCCCGTACCAGATGTCCCTTAAGGTATGTAAGGGGGTATGAGAGGTACTAGAGTTATGAGAGGTATTGGAGGTATGAGAGGTATTAGAGATAGATGTATTAGAGGGAGAGGTATTAAAGATATTAGAGGTATGAGAGATAGAGGTATTGGATGTATGAGAGGTATTGGAGGTATGAGACGTATTGGACGTATGAGAGGTATCGGAGGTAGAGATATTGGAGGTATGAGAGGTACTAGAGGTATGAGAGGTACGAGATGCACTAGAGGTACTAGAGGTACGAGAGGTATTAGAAGTAGCAGTATTGGAGGAATGGGAGGTATGAGAGGTATGAAAGGGATTAGAGGTAGAGGTATTGGAGGTATGAGAGGTATTAGAGATATGAGAGGTACGAGATGCACTAGAGGTACTAGAGGTACGAGAGGTATTAGAAGTAGCAGTATTGGAGGAATGGGAGGTATGAGAGGTATCAGAAATAGAGGTATCAGAGGTATGAGAGGTATTAGAGGTATGAGAGGTATTAGAGGTATGAGAGGTATTAGAGGTATGAGAGGTAGAGGTATGAGAAGTATGAGAGGTATAGGTATGACATGTATTGGAGGTATGAGAGGTATTAGAGTTACTAGAAGAGGTATGAGAGGTATTAAAGAAAGAGGTATGAGAGGTATTAAAGAAAGAGGTATGAGAGGTATTGGGTAGTTAGAGAAAAGAGAAAGGATGGATTATTATTGTTAAGGGAGGTTATGAGAGGTATTAGAGAAAGATGCATTAGAGGTAGAGGTATTAAAGATATTAGATGTATAGAGGTATTGGAGGTATGAGACGTATTGGCGTATGAGAGGTATCAGGGTAGAGGTATTGGAGGTATGAGGTACTAGAGGTATAAGATGTATGAGAGGTATGTGAGGTATGAGAGGAATTAGAGGTAGAGGTATGAGAGGTACTGGAGGCAGGTGTATTAGAGGCATTAGAGGTAGATGTATTAGAGGTATGAGAGGTAGATGTATTGAGAGGTAGAGGTATTCAAGATATTGAATGTATGAGAGATATGGGAGGTGG
>NC_036865.1:24634205-24639988 GCF_002910315.2 Salvelinus sp. IW2-2015 | reverse complement strand
TCCAGTTGACATAGGAGCTGAAACGTGAACACATACCCCTCTTGGGGTAGGCTCTTATATAATATTGAGCTTTAAGTCTTTATGTTAAGAACTGACTTATTAACAGAGGGTTAAATGAGTGTGTGTTACTTCATAAAATCACATAAAATCACAGAATTCTGCAGAGCTTCGAGACCCACTTTAAAAATGTTCGTGTGAACAAACTGCAACTGGATCTGTGATTTTTTAGAAAAAAAATTCCTCTTCGTGAACATCACCAAATGGACAATGTACTATTTTCTCTAAATTACGATATGATAAACGTCATTTTTTTTTTTCTTCCTGACACCGTATGCTTATGTACTTTGACGTGAAGCGGTCAAATTGCACCCTACTTTTCGTTTTTGACCTTTGATCCCAGCAAACGGCCATAACTCAAAAAGCCGCCAAGCCTCGACGCCATCTTGTTCGGGGCCAACTTCCCTTTACTCCAAACCTACGCTCGCCGAGTTTCGTCTTTGAAATATTTTCCGTTTAGGAGAAAAGGCCGCGCTCGTTTGCCCCGTGTTCGGTGCGCCTGCAATATGATTTATTTTCCGCCTTGTGGGAATTTTCGAGAATGCGGAGCGCAAGTCAAAATGTGTTATTTTATAAAACGGCGACCGAACGTCCGAAACGATTCCCGAGATGACTTCCGAAAGAGCTCCCCCGCGCCCTCGGCCCGACGCCGTCCGCGATTTTCCCGGACGAAGTCGGACGTCAGGTAAGGGACCGTACATTTCCAATGGGAGAATCTTCACCGATCATACGGCTCCCGTACCAGATGTCCCTTAAGGTATGTAAGGGGTATGAGAGGTACTAGAGTTATGAAGGTATTGGAGGTATGAGAGGTATTAGAGATAGATGTATTAGAGGGAGAGGTATTAAAGATATTAGAGGTATGAGAGATAGAGGTATTGGATGTATGAGAGGTTTGGAGGTATGAGACGTATTGGACGTATGGAGAGGTATCGGAGGTAGAGATATTGGAGGTATGAGAGGTACTAGAGGTATGAGAGGTACGAGATGCACTAGAGGTACTAGAGGTACGAGAGGTATTAGAAGTAGCAGTATTGGAAGGAATGGGAGGTATGAGAGGTATGAAAGGGATTAGAGGTGGAGGTATTGGAGGTATGAGAGGTATTAGAGATATGAGAGGTACGAGATGCACTAGAGGTACTAGAGGTACGAGAGGTATTAGAAGTAGCAGTATTGGAGGAATGGGAGGTATGAGAGGTATAGAAATAGAGGTATCAGAGGTATGAGAGGTATTAGAGGTATGAGAGGTATTAGAGGTATGAGAGGTATTAGAGGTATGAGAGGTAGAGGTATGAGAAGTATGAGAGGTTAGGTATGACATGTATTGGAGGTATGAGAGGTATTAGAGTTACTAGAAGAGGTAGAGTAAGAGAGTATGAGAGGTATTAAAGAAAGAGGTATGAGAGGTATTAGAGGAAAGAGGTATGAAGAGGTATTAGAGGAAGAGGTATTAGAGGTAATGAGAGGTATTAGAGAAAGATGCATTAGAGGTAGAGGTATTAAAGATATTAGATGTATGAGAGGTATTGGAGGTATGAGACGTATTGGACGTATGAGAGGTATCGGAGGTAGAGGTATTGGAGGTATGAGAGGTACTAGAGGTATAAGATGTATGAGAGGTATGTGAGGTATGAGAGGAATTAGAGGTAGAGGTATGAGAGGTACTGGAGGCAGGTGTATTAGAGGCATTAGAGGTAGATGTTTTAGAGGTATGAGAGGTAGATGTATTAGATGGTAAGGTATTCAAGATATTGAATGTATGAGAGATATGGGAGGTGGAGGTATTAGATGTATTCGAGGAATGAGAGGTATAAGAGTAGAGGTATTGGAGGTATGAGAGGTAATTAGAGGTAGAGGTATGAGAAGGATGTGAGGTATTAGAGTAGAGGTATGAAAGGTATGAGAGGTATTGGAGGCAAGTGTATGAGGTATTAGAGGTCGATGTATTAGAGGTAGGAGAGGTATGAGGGGTATATGTATTAGAGGTAGAGGTATTAGAGATATGAGAGGTATTTGAGGTAGAGATATTAGAGGTGTTGTATTAGAGGTTTGAAGAGGATTAGATGTATGAGAGGTATTAGAGTTACTAGAAGAGGTATGAGAGGTATTAAAGGAAGATGTATGAGAGGTATTAGACATATGAGAGGTATTAGAGTTACTAGAAGAGGTATGAGAGGTATTAAAGGAAGATGTATGAGAGGTATTAGACATGAGAGGTATTAAAGGAAGATGTATGAGAGGTATTAGACATATGAGAGGTATTAGAGTTACTACAAGAGGTATGAGAGGTATTAGACATATGAGAGGTATTAGAGTTACTAGAAGAGGTATGAGAGGTATTAGAGTTATACAAGAGGTATGAGGGTATAGACTATGAGAGTATAGAGTACTAGAAGAGGTATGAGAGGTATTAGACATATGAGAGGTATTAAGTTACTAGAAGAGGTATGAGAGGTATTAGAGTTACTCAAGAGGTATGAGAGTATTAGACATATGAGAGGTATTAGAGTTACTAGAAGAGGTATGAGAGGTATTAGAGTTACTACAAGAGGTATGAGAGGAATTAGACATATAGAAGGTATTAGAGTTACTAGAAGAGGTATGAGAGGTATAGAGTTACTAGAAGAGGTATGAGAGGTATTAGACATATGAGAGGTATTAGAGTTACTACAAGAGGTATGAGAGGTATTAGACATATGAGAGGTATTAGAGTTACTGAAAGAGGTATGAGAGGTATTAGAGTTACTACAAGAGGTATGAGAGGTATTAGACATATGAGAGGTATTAGAGTTACTAGAAGAGGTATGAGAGGTATTAGAGTTACTAGAAGAGGTATGAGAGGTATTAGAGTTACTACAAGAGGTATGAGAGGTATTAGACATATGAGAGGTATTAGAGTTACTAGAAGAGGTATGAGAGGTATTAGACATATGAGAGGTATTAGAGTTACTAGAAGAGGTATGAGAGGTATTAGACATATGAGAGGTATTAGAGTTACTACAAGAGGTATGAGAGTATTAGACATATGAGAGGTATTAGAGTTACTACAAGAGGTATGAGAGGTATTAGACATATGAGAGGTATTAGAGTTACTAAAAGAGGTATGAGAGGTATTAGACATATGAGAGGTATTAGAGTTACTAGAAAGAGTATGAGAGGTATTCAAGGAAGATGTATGAGAGGTATTAGAGGAAGAGGTATGATAGGTATTGGAGGTATTAGAGATAGATGCATTATAGGTAGAGGTATTAAAGATATTAGAGGTATGAGAGGTAGAGGTATTGGATGTATGAGAGGTACTAGAGGTATAAGAGGTATGAGAAGTATGTGAGGTATGATAGGTACTGGAGGCAGGTGTATTAGAGGCATTAGAGGTATGAGAGGTATTAGAGGTAGAGGTATTAAAGATATTGGAGGAATGAGAGGTATTGGAGGTTTAGAGATATGTGAGAGGTATGAGATGTATATGAGGTATTGGAGGTATTGCAGTAGATGTATTAAAGATATTGGAGGAATGAGAGGTATTGGAAGTAGAGGTTTTAGAGGTTTGAGAGGTATTAAAGATGGAGGTATGAGAGGTATTGGAGGCAGGTGTATTAGAGGTATGAGAGGTAGAGGTATCAAAGATATTGGAGGTATGAGAGGTAGAGGTATTAGAGGTATTAGAGTTAGGAAAATGAGAGGTATTGGAGGCAGAGGTATTAGATGTAATATAGGTATTAGAGGTAGAAGTATTTAGAGTATTAGAGTAGAGGTAATAAGTGTATGAGAGGTGTGAGAGGTAGAGGTAAAGGTGGAGGTATGAGAGGTATTGGAGGAGGTAGAGGTATTGGAGGCAGGTGTATTAGAGGTATGAGAGATATTGAAGGTAGAGGTATTAGAGGTATGAGAGGTATTAGAGGTAGATGTATTTGAGGTAACGGTATTAAAGATATTGGAGGTATGAAAGGTATGAGAGGTATTGGAGGTATTATAGGTTTTAGAGGTAGATGTATTAGAGGGAGAGCTATTAAAAATATTGGAGGTATGAGAGGTAGAGGTATTGGAGGTATTAGCGATATGAAAGGTATAAGAGGTATGAGAGGTAGAGGTATTGGAGGTATTAGAGATATTGGAGATATGAGAGGTAGAGGTATGAGAGGTAGAGGTATGAGAGGTATGCGAGAAGGAGGTATCAGAGGTATGAGAGGTAGACATATTAAAGGTAGAGGTATTAGAGGTATGAGAGGTATTGGAGGCAGAGGTATTAGAGGTATGAGGGGTATGAGGGGTATTAGAGGTATGAGAGGTATTGGAGGTTTGAAAGGTATGAGAGGTATGAGAGGTATTGAAGGTAGAGGTATGAGAGGTATTGAAGGTAGAGGTATGAGAGGTAGAGCTATGAGAGGATTGAAAGGTATGAGAGGTATTGGAGGTATTGGAGGTTTTAGAGATATGTGAGAGGTATGAGATGTATATGAGGTATTGGAGGTATTAGCGGTAGATGTATTAAAGATATTGGAGGAATGAGAGGTATGGGAGGTATTGGAGGTATTACAGTTATTAGAGGTATGCTAAGAGACTATGAGATCATGACAGCAGGCCTGGATTAACAGGGGTAGAAGGCTATTACGTCCAGTGGAACATTGTGTAGTAGTAATGTGTTATACATTAGACAGAATGACCCACTGAACATGTTATATAGAATACAAATGCTGTATTTTATAATACCCATGGTAACAATTACATGATTTGATTTGTAATGAATTGTTCAAATACCTGGAAAGGTGATGTAGACTAGTGTCGAGTAAGCTATTATAGATGTGGAATATCACCATATATTTCATGACCCCCTCAAAAAAACGTGACTATTTCACATGATCATTTAGTCCGTTCTAAAGAGGGAAAAACATAATTCCATAATTATTATTGTGGGTCAAAGGTAAGAGTTCAATCATGGCACTTCACTATAACAAAGGGAAATTTAAACAGAAGACCCCCCCACAACACACAGTCGTACTGTGTGTGTGTGTTCACGTCTAACTACCTCTAAGTTTCTCCCAATACCAGAGAACCAATGCATTTTTCATGTAGTCGTAAAAGCACAGTCAGTGGCACCGCTAACGGCGTCCCACGCTAATTGACCAGGGTTCTTAATGCAAGACAGAGAAACAAGAGGAAGAGGAGCCACGCCACAAATCTGTCTCCTCAGCCTTTTCTCCCTAATGCAGCCATAAATCCAACCGCCACTGACGTCCCCATCCACGTCCCCATCCACGTCCCCACCGTCAGATGTTTTCATTTCACTCATATCAGTTTTATTGGAATTACTGACATCTGCATGATTCAGTAATACTCATTCTCCATAAAGTCCTTTTTGCAATTTTGGAGTGGATGGGGGCTCTATACTACAGATCAAATCCCCCGCTCCCATGGGGAACGACCAGGGAGTTAGGAATGGGATATCGGAAAATTTAGAAAACCTGGGGAGGCCCTGGCTGATAGATTGTAGTGGTTATCCAGTAACGGAGACAAACAGCTTAATCTGGGATAAATCGTTGGGCGCTCAGAGAGATGGTTTTATACAGAAGATGTAAATTGTGTTGTCAGAAACAGTCATCTTCCAGGTGTGGGAGTTTAATAACAGGAGCCACTTAGTGGGATATCCTGGGGGAGGAGTAAAGGAGAGAAACGCTGCTATCTTTACCATGCAAATCCTGGGGGAGGAGTAAAGGAGAGAAACGCTG
>NC_036865.1:24627305-24634105 GCF_002910315.2 Salvelinus sp. IW2-2015 | reverse complement strand
TCTGCTCTCAACTCCTCCCCAGGATTTGCATGGTAAAGAAGCAGCGTTTCTCTCTTTACTCCTCCCCCAGGATTTGCATGGTAAAGATAGCAGCGTTTCTCTCCTTTTCTTCTCCCCCAGGATTTGCATGGTAAAAGATAGCAGCGTTTCTCTCCTTTACTCCTCCCCAGGATTTGCATGGTAAAGGATAGCAGCGTTTCTTTCCTTTCTCCTCCCCAGGATTTGCATGGTAAAGATAGCAGCGTTTCCTCCTTTTACTCCTCCCCAGGATTTGCATGGTAAAGATAGCAGCGTTTCTCTCCTTTCTCCTCCCCCAGGATTTGCATGGTAAAGATAACAGCGTTTCTCTCCTTTACTTCTCCCCAGGATTTGCATGGTAAAGATAGCAGCGTTTCTCTCCTTTACTCCTCCCCCAGGATTTGCATGTGAAAGATAGCAGCGTTTCTCTCCTTTACTCCTCCCCCAGGATTTGCATGGTAAAGATAGCAGCGTTTCTCTCCTTTACTCCTCCCCCAGGATTTGCATGGTAAAGATAGCAGCGTTTCTCTCCTTTACTCCTCCCCCAGGATTTGCATGGTAAAGATAACAGCGTTTCTCTCCTTTACTCCTCCCCAGGATTTGCATGGTAAAGATAACAGCGTTTCTCTCCTTTACTCCTCCCCCAGGATTTGCATGGTAAAGATAACAGCGTTTCTCTCCTTTACTCCTCCCCCAGGATTTGCATGGTAAAGATAGCAGCGTTTCTCTCCTTTACTCCTCCCCAGGATTTGCATGGTAAAGATAGCAGCGTTTCTCTCCTTTACTCCTCCCCCAGGATTTGCATGGTAAAGATAGCAGCGTTTCTTCCTTTACTCCTCCCCCAGGATTTGCATGGTAAAGATAACAGCGTTTCTCTCCTTTACTCCTCCCCAGGATTTGCATGGTAAAGATAACAGCGTTTCTCTCCTTTACTCCTCCCCAGGATTGCATGGTAAAGATAACAGCGTTTCTCTCCTTTACTCCTCCCCAGGATTTGCATGGTAAAGATAGCAGCGTTTCTCTCCTTTACTCCTCCCCCAGGATTTGCATGGGTAAAGATATCCAACCAGCACTAACACTCCAACCAGCACTAACACTCCAACCAGCACTAACACTCCAACCAGCACTAACACTCCAACCAGCACTAACACTCCAACAAATAAACCTGCTGAATAAGGTGTTAGGGATTTATTAAGATGAAACTACATGAAACTAAATGTGCATAGGCTACAGCTACGGAAAGGATTCATCATCTCACTCCCATCGGCTGTCGGTGCAGTGTAAAATAAAGAACATTCTGATATGATACACTGCATGCACAGATTGGTGTAGGAGCTCAAATCAGGAATTTGAAACATGATACAGGGTGTAAAAAAGGATATTAATAATGGTACAAATTAAGAGAGATACATGATGAAGGTAATACACATCTTGATGTTATTTCAATTATTGGTTCAAATGAAGTATATGCACACTTGAATCTATCCCATTATAGTAGACCAGAGGAGTACATGAAATATCCCTGCTGTTCCAGCAGCTCACTAAATCAATACAGTTCAGTATGGATTGGAAAAATGTCTGCTGGTCTGCAATAATAGCCTGAAATAACTTAATTGTGTATGTATGATGTATTTATGTGTTCACGGTTAGCCATGTGTGTGTCTGCTTGCGTGTGTGTGTGTATGTCTGCATGCATGCATACTTGTGTGATGTGAGTGGGACTAGAGACTGATGAGGCTTTGGTATGAGTGTCAGGCCTAGTTTGGGGCTAGCAGGACAGGACGTCAGGAGAGCGAGTAAGGAGAGGGGACAGGGACCCCATTGGCCATACATCTAAAGAATATCACTACTGGAGGCTTAGCCAGCTGTTTATTCTCATTAACTCACACAGTAGAGACAGTCCAGCCCAGGTCAGACCCAGCTCAGCCTTGTCTTATTCTCTCCAGTCTGGTGCAGGGTACTTCACTATGCTACACCCCAATCTACTGCAGGAGAATAGTACTTCAATACAGCAAAATTCAGACTATTGCACTCCAGTCTAGCTTAGTCCAGTCCAGTTATAGGATCCAGTCCAGTCTAGTCCAGTCATAGGATCCAGACATTCTGGGTTCATTTGTTGTTTTTTCTTGATAAGAATAGTTCCATCCATCTTCCACTATTTGATATGTAAACAAATTAGTACAGTCATCTTCACAAATACAAATATATGTCTGTAACAAGACTACCCACATCGTATTCTAACAAACACACAGCTATATTACATTCTACAGCTGGTGTAAAATACCCACCAAGGCACAGAGGGAAAGTATCAGTAAAAATCTATATCAATGATCAATTGCACCTTAAAGCCACTCAATAACCCACCCCCACCACCCACTATAATTCCCTCTTCTTAGCAGTGAGTGACGAATCACCAGTTTCATCAGCTAATATCCAATGGCTGTCTCTCCTCTAGAGAGAAACCCCAGCCCAGCTTTCCTGGTGACAGTGAGCCAGAAGTCTTAGGACCTCTCTGGGTGTGAGGGGGATACGGGAGACAATAGAAGATAGGCCAGGGTAGAGGTGTGTGTGGTGTGTGTAGGGTAGAGGCAGGAAGACAGGACAGGGCTGCAGCGAGAAAAGCTAATGGCTATGATTAATGACTGAGGGCCAGAGGAGCGCAGGGACACAGACGCTACATATATCATCCTCTCTCTCCCATCAGGAAAGGCACTTCCCAAGACCCGCTCTGTCTCTGGTAGAAAGGTAGAAAGGTAGAAAGAAAGAAAGGTAGAAATAAAGACGAAGAAAGGTAGAACGGAAGGTAGAAAGGAAGAAAGAAAGAAAGAAAGGTAGAAAGGTAGAAAGAACAGTAGAAAGAAAGAACGGCAGAAAGGTAGACATGAAGAAAGGTAGAAAGAAAGGTAGAATGGTAGAAAGAAAAAGGTAGAAAGAAAGAAAGAGCGAGAGGGAGACAGAAAGAGAAAAGTTAGAAGCCTTATCTGCTCCCTCTCCAGTCCTTTACACACAGGAATTGCTTCTCTTTCTTCTGGTAGGGGAAATAAGTGACAGAGGTGATAAGGTGAACAAGAAAATGGCGTGTAAAATAGCTGGGAGATATTCTGAGAGAGAAGAGGCGAGGGAGAGGGGGAGTAGAGAGAGAACTCTGTGACGCTCCCTGATTCCAGGCAACTTGACTCTGTTCACATGCTGAAGCCATATTTCCAAGGTCTTATCAGCCATATGGCTCACCCTGTTAACATGATTTATTAGGTGAGGAAAAGTGCACTGATAAGTTTTACAGGCGTTTCCCTGCATAGGCAACCCACGGTGTCAATAACTAAACTCAGGCCCCCTTTAATGAAAACTTTTGGTACTGAAGGGGTAACATTTATTTATGAGTCACTATAATATTACACTGTGTAAAAAATATCTCCCCTTCTCACGCACCAGGCAGACAAATAACAAGGTCTGATCTGGAACAGAGGTGGGAGGGAGCACCAGATCATATCCATTATGTCAGGGGCTCTACCCAGCACCCTTCCAACACACACACACACACACACACACACACACACACACACACACACACACACACACACACACACACCCTTCCCTTTAACACGACACTGGTGTATTTGTGCTTAATTGAAGCATTCAGCTGTTTAAAATGTACAACTAACACAAAGCCAGTGTGGGTTTATTTATGACCAATTACAGCCAGCGTTGTTAGGGAGTGAAGGAGGCCCATTATCTCTCCCAGATCCCTTTGATTATAATTAGTTGGTGTGTTCATGTTTTGGGTTTACATGCCTGATTTAACAGGAGGGAGGCTGCTAATTAATTCACCATTAAAAACTGCATATGCTAGTTACCCAAAAACAGAACAAACAAACCTTGAGAAGAAACAGGGAGTAAAAACATGAATGTCAGAACACTCAAACACACTCCTGCTACTTTGTATTGGTGTCTGCCGTCAGCCTTCGATGGTTTTATAAATGCAGAAAGAAGTACGAAAATAAAACACATCCATGAAGTTAAGGCATTTTGATTTGTTCCCCACATTGAACTCTTTAAAAATGTCTATCAGCGCATTGTGTTTTTAAGCCAATAAAACACTTACTATGGTAATCACGCTGTCTTTGATTTAATAGGCCTGTTTTGAAACCGCCATCTTGGAGTTTGGCTACGTAAAGAGAGAATGTAACCTTTATTTAAGGATACAGAGAACAGGCACTAACAGTTCCCTACAAAGGCAAGATGTTCCTGTGCTAGTGTATCTGGTACGATAACTCACTCATGACAACAGCCAAGCTAATACAATGTGTTACGTTTAAGAAACATTATTTATTTTACATGGGAGAGAGATATTAAATAAAAGCAGATTCTCAATTTTTGGCCTAAAATTGTCTCAAAATATAAAAGAACATTAAAAAAACTATGCTTAAAACAACAACAACAACCAATCTCAATGCCAAGACTTCAAAAAGCTGTAAGACATCCATCATATCCAAACAGCTTGCATAACAAGTGCAAATAAGTTCCCAAACAACTAACAAACCATTTGCAAGTGAATGGGATCTGAGGACACCACAGAATAGGGCAAACCAAAGCCGGCTCTTTGAAGCCCTAACATGTCATGTTCAACAAGGAAAAGCCATGTTGAGGTCAGTCGAGACAAAAGGGTTGGTTCAAAGAAACCATGTCAATTAGTGGCAGGATTCAATGAGGTCACCAAGCTAACACTTCTATTAGAAGAACAACACACACACACACACAAGCTTAACAAACACACTCAAACACCCTCCTGCTACTCTAAAAGTGAGACTCCAATCCACATTTTCCACATATGTATGTGGAGCCAATTGTATACATTTCATACACGACAGATGAAAACACCGTTCCACGCAGGCAACTTTATTTATCAAGTTTGCTATGATTGTGTGTTCATGTTAATATTCTATAGGAGCCAGCATCGTTGTCCTTTTTCAACCCATTTCCCTGGATGTGTTCTACAGGCCGTAATGGGCCCTCCAATGCTAACCGTCATGTTCTGGACAGCTGCGCGTTTCCAAGACAAACTCAGCCCAGCAGACTAGCTCCTCCTCTCTCAGCGGACCAGAGGATAAGCAGTACACACACACAGAGACGCCACAGTTGCCATCTGCTAACAGACATAGGGAAATGTTTGATGAATATTTCACCTCTCGGTTCTGGCTGTTGCTCAAGTGTCACCTTCCCCACTCTGTCCCCTGTACCTCTACCAGGGGTCCCTCTGTCAGGTGGGGAAGAGGAATCAGTTAGTCACATACACACACCCCAAACACACACTAATTGCAGTGCAGCCAGCCCGGTGTGGGTGTGTGTATGCGTGTGTGCAGCAGGGAGATTTGGAAAGTGGCCAGGGTGGAGGTATTTGAGAGTAGAGATGTGAAGAAATAGAGGCCTCGTCCTTAAATTAGTGAGATCTCAAACAGAATTCACGTCACGCACCCCTCATTCACGTCACGCACCCCTCATTCACGTCACGCACCCCTCATTAACATACTCAGCCTTTCCGGCTTGGTAGCGCACGCACGCACACACAGTAGATTTTATCATACCATATTTCAGCTAAATCTAGAATGCCATATCACGAGGCAGACTTTGTCCCATACCTCAATCCAGAGATTAGCGAACCAACAGGATAGTAATCTGATATCCTGGTTCATTCCCTGTACTGCTGACATATGTGAATATGACACACACTGATTGCGTCATAACAATTCCTGGATCTGAGAAATACCACAATATTTGTGTCATCCCTCATAACAGTGTGTACACCACTGCATCACACAGCTTCTCTGTCAGCCGCTGTCTCTGTTTCAACTCACACACACACTGGCTGCAGCACCTGTCCTGCCCTCATAGAGGATGAAGATACTACAGAGAGGATGGAGCAGTGCTGTGTTTCACACTGTGTCCTCTGAGTGAGACGACACATCATGCCAATCACCAGCCCAGCACGCCTGTCACACACACACACACACACACACACACACACACACACACACACACACACACAAGATGTCAGAGGCAGTGACAAGACCGAAGGGAGGCCTCTATAGCATGCATGGCCCCCACTGAAAAACACACAGTAACATAACAACGACCCAGGACGATCTGTTACCTCATCACATTCACTCACTGCATGTCAGAGTCATCTCCAGCCACCTGAGACATGCTACAAGAACATACAAAAAACACAACCACATCATTCATTTTCCTCAGAGAGGAACACATTCCCAGCCATTTTAGAGACAACGAGACGACAGCGTCTACAGATTGAGGGATCGGCACGGCGGTGCGATGGTCGCTACACGGCTCGGCGTGGCGTTTTGGGCACGCTGTTGCTCAACATCAAGAGAAATCGATGCCGGCTCCGCGGGGGCAGAGAGGCCCTCAGAATGAGAGGAGGAGAGAGAGGAGCTTTCTTTCTCTCTCTGGGTCTGTTTGAACTCATTTTCTTTGAGGGCGGTTGGCCCCTCTGCTCAGCCCCTCAGGCAGCTCTCTCACAGCAGGCCCTGACAGCTTGACACATTGACAGCTGCCTCTGAATGACAACTGATTTGTACAAATTTCAAGCCTTATAAAATTACCTGTCACAACAACGGCATAAAAGAGCTCGGACCCAGCAGGTAATTCAGAAGAAAAAGAAGGGGAGAGGGAAAAAAGAGGCTTCCTCTCTCTCTCTCTCCCTCCCTCCTTCTTCTACTACTACTGACAGGCTTGACAGAGAGGGAGCTAGAGAGAGAGAGAGGGGG